>NC_134354.1:303326724-303591724 GCF_048569485.1 Anomaloglossus baeobatrachus
TGTATAAAATCTGATTTACTATGTACACCTTTTTAAATATTTTTTGGATACAGGAATTCAGACTAAGCTATTGATTTCTCAAACTGACATTGCTATATTAGATCTGAACCATCAAATGAGCCCATACTTTGTATTTTTTATACTAAATTGTGTGTCTCCAGTAGAGTTGTTCTAGGTTCTCCAGTTCGCGGCTCGAGTGATTTTGGGGGCTGTTCTAGATCGAACTAGAACTCGAGCTTTTTGCTAAAGCTCGATAGTTCTAGATACGTTCGAGAACGGTTCTAGCAGCAAAAAGACCAGCTAATTACTAGCTGGCTTTCCGCTGTAATAGTGTAAGTCACTCTGTGACTCACACTATTATGAAATTTCAGTGTATAGTGTGCGGGAACAGCGCATTCAGATCACTGCTGTATGGATAATGGCGATCGCCATTTTTTTTTTTTTCCTTGTCTTCCTTCCCTAAGCGCGCGCGTGTAGTGGGGCGGGCCAGCATGTCAGCCAATCCCAGAAACACACACAGCTAAGTGGACTTTTAGCCAGAGAAGCAACGGCATGTGTGATAGGATGTCCATGTCACATGTCCCTGCATTATAAAAACGGACATTTTCCTCTAGCACGCCATTATCTGCCTTCTGCGTCCTTGGTGTCAGTCACCGTTGGCGTAGCTCCTATCTCCGATACTGCTGTGTACGCTCTATACACAGCGCTGTACAGAATAGGGATAGAAGTTTCTATTAGTCCTTTTAAGGGCTAATACCGGCAGGGTCAGAGCCATAGGTGACAGTCAGGGCCGTGAAAACAGAGTTTAACAGCTACACAAGATGACAGCGTCTGTGTAGCTAAGGTCAGGGATTTCCTCGCTGCATTTCACCATTAGGAGGGATAGAAAGGCAGGCTTTCTTTCCTCTACCCAGACCCACAACTCTGCCACTGTACCCTCCTGCCCTTTGCACACCCAAGCTCATTGTTACTAAGCCATTATACTAGCAAACAGTGAGTAAACTTAGTGGCATCCTAAAAGTGGCTGTTGGACTTATGTATTGTCCCACTAGTGCAAAGATATTTGCAGCACGTCTGCCTGCATTGCACAGTCAAACTCATTGTTACTAAGCCATTATACTAGCAAACACTGAGTGAAATTAGTGGCATCCTAAAAGTGGCTGTTGGACTTCCATTAGTGCCCCACTGGTGCCAAGCTATTTCTAGCACTTCTGCATGACACCCTCCTGCTCTGTTTTTAATAAGCTATAATGATAGCAAAAAAAGCTGCCATTTAGTGGCATACAAGAACTGGCTGTTGTATTTCATTATTGTCCCACTGGTGCCAAGCTATTTCTAGCACCTCTGCATGACACCCTCCTGCTCTGTTTTTAATAAGCTATAATGATAGCAAAAAAAATTGCCATTTAGTGGCATACAAGAACTGGCTGTTGTATTTCATTAGTGTCCCACTGGTGCAAATCTATATGCAGCACCTCTGCATGACACCCTCATGCACATTTTGCTACGCTAATTTTATAGCAAACTCAGGGAATTCCTTGCTGCATTTGATCATTCGGAGGGATAGAAAGTGAGGCTTCCTTTACTGTCCTGGTACCCACAGAACGCAGCCACTGTACCCACCTGTCCACTTTTGCCACGCTATTTAATTTGCCCAAAGAGCTGACTCTTTTTCTGCCTTCCTAAAATTGTCTGTAATACTAAGTTAGTGTTCCTTTGCTGCCAAGCAAGGTACAACACATGTGCATTCTACACTCCTTTCCATTTCTGGAATGCAATTATTAAATGCAGGTAGTCCAGCCAATCTGTGACGAAGATGCAGGTGTGGATATAATGTAGCCTGCATCCAATGTTGGTTTTCTCGATGTCTGACAGCTCAACAATACCATCTGTTTCCACTTCCAAAACAAGTGATGACCTGCCAATCACACTCCTTGTTGCGTGTAAAGGGGTGGAAGTTCAGTGTGAAAAACCATGTGAGACTGCTGTCCCCAGTCACAGAGGATAAAGAGCACGCAGATACACTTGATGGGGCAGGCGGTGGTTGCACAGGCACGCTAGGCCGCATTGTAGCACAGTGGAATTCACATTGCGACTTATGCTTCATTTTAAGTCGTGTACAGGGTGGGCTCCCCAGTACGCAGCAAAACCAGGCAACAGGAAAAAGACTCTAGGCAGTTGGGTTGATAAATGATTGTTTAACTTTACCAAAACAAACAATAAGAGCCATGCATACAATTTAAATAATTGAACAATCTATTCTGTTGCCTACTACCTGCTAATCCCTCTGCGTAGCAGTAAGTGTGTGTTTGTGCGTGTGTGTGTGTGTGTGTGTGTGTGTGCGAACACGACTTACCAGTGGCGCATCACAAGAGCTTCCCAGTTATCTACGTAAACATAGACAAAACACATTACCCCCCCCTGAATACCCTTTTTAGCTAAAGCCTCACAGATAAGGCAGATGATAACAGTGTGAATGCAAACCACACAGCTCTGCAACACAGTCATGGAAATCTTGAAAATCAACAGTCAATGCAAACATGTGTCGCTGTCCCTCTATGATTTAAAGTGTACGTGACAATTTGACAGTGCAGAGGCAGCAAGTCTTATTGTCTATAAATAGTCGGCCTACCCAGAACAGATATGTGTTTTGCTAATAAAACAAAGTGTTGCGTGCCCGCATTATTGTCTGGGCACAGCCTACCGTACCCGGGTACTGTGATGTCCAGTTGCCAGAAATACAGACTTTACGCTCCTCTCACGGTAAGCAGTATAGACAGCACCGTAAGAATGTTGGTCTGTGGCACAGGATGCTTCTCACTGGCGTTACCGTACTCCTCACCAAACTCCAAAATGACTCCCCTCACAATTGAACGAAGTGTTTCCGCGGTGGCTCCTTGCTGTAACACACACCTTTAGCTTTTCCTTCTGTTCATAGACAGCATCTCCAAGTCCACACCCGAAGAGCAATTTCTCCTCCATGTCTAAGTGTGGAGAGGCAGCTAGTGCGCATGCGTGTGCCGATTTACCCCAGCCGCAGCCTAACTACAGTGTTTCGCCTAGTGAGTATGCTCAGCCTGACTGTGCCATTCCTGAGGCTAAGTCTTCATTTCGGGATACAGCGCATGCTCCCACACTTAGTGCGAAAAGCCTCTTTGCACACGTACTTGCACTCCGTGCCGGGTCTAAGTCCTGTGTTGTGCCTAGACACCATGCTAAAGCTGATAGTCTTTTTTCAGAGACTGTATTTCATGCTACTGAGCATGCTCAGACACTTACTGCATCAGAGACTAGGTCCAGTAATGAACTCTTTGGCCCTGCCCCTGATGTGGGGGGCCCATATACACCACAGGGCATCAGGTGTCCTGACGATGTAGCCATGCCACTCCGAAATGGCTTGCAGAGGCCCGCCCCTATGACTTGTCACCTCATTATTGATGGTCAGACGATGACTGGTGAGGTGTTTGTGTCGTGGCAGCCATGAGGTCATTATTGAAGTTGCGGTTCCAAATAGGACGCTAGTTATGCCACTCATGACGTGTCACTCTGCTTTTGTCTCCAGGAGGTGCATTGTGGTCCACCCTGGTTTGGGGCGGACCCAGGTTATAAAACGGGCTGGAGCCAACAAGGAGGTGCGCAGTCTTCTATTATGCTCCGAAAGAGCACACCTCCATGTGTTGAACCCATTGCGGCATTAGGCCAGAGGTAGGCAGGGATAGGGCGTCGATGCAGGCCGCCACCACAGTTGGTAACGCAGAACGGTTAAGACCAGCTCCTGTCCTACCAGTCCTGCTTGTGCAGCCCAGTGGCATTAACAGGCCTGCTGCTGCTGATGTGCCTGCTGTCCACAGGTGTGGCCCCAATGCACACGGTCAGCGTACGCAATGGCCCCTGTGATGGTAAGAGGGAGTTCCTGGGCTGGGTGGGCGTGTGGACCCTGTGACGGTAACAGGGCTCCCAGTCTCCAGATCCGAGTGGCGTCTAACTCGGTTCAGGCTACTATTAGTTTCATAGCCACACAGCTCTGTATCCTCCACCTAACCTTCCAGTTGCCAACCTCTCCTTTTCCATCTGGGAGCACGGTGGACACTGACTGCTGATGGGGATATATACCTTTCTCTTTCTTTTCTTATTAATTTTCGTTATATAGCG
This sequence comes from Anomaloglossus baeobatrachus, assembly GCF_048569485.1. Taxonomy (NCBI): domain Eukaryota; kingdom Metazoa; phylum Chordata; class Amphibia; order Anura; family Aromobatidae; genus Anomaloglossus; species Anomaloglossus baeobatrachus. The sequence continues at coordinate 303,330,877 of NC_134354.1, forward strand.
GTAACATAGTATATACCACCTTATCCAAATCTGCCAGTCCCACCGTAACAGATGGTGTTTCTTCAGCAAATGTTACTTTTGCTTAACCACCAAACCCACGGACAAAAACTTTTATCCCCTTTCCAACACACCTGTTCCCCTTTCCACCAGCATCTGTCCTTTTTCAACTCATTTTGTATATGACCAAAAGTGCAACTCTGCAGGGACACCGTACTCAATGCCATCTCAGCACAGCAGCCAGCCCTCGGTCCCTCAGATGTGGACAAGTAAAAGACCATTTCCTCCTATCCATGACAAAGCGTTGAGATTCACTCTGTGCAGCACTGGTGTTTAGTGGAAAAGCAGATCTAAGATTGAGTACCACCTTCTGCAGATACTCCTGTATACGTGCGTCCCTTTCTATGGCAGGAATTATTTCGCCAAATTTTGTCTTGTACCGGGGATCTAACAGTGTGGCAACCCAATAGTTAGCATTACTTCGAATTCGTACAATCCGAGGGTCATGTTGTAGGTAGTGCAGCAAGAAGGCGCTCATGTGTCTTGTGCATCCAGGAGGACCAAGTCCTTGGTGTGTTGGTGGCAGAGAGGTGAGAATCGTGCCTCCTTCCTCTGCCCTCTCCCCCCAACCTCGCACAACCAAAATGTGAGCAAGCTCTCACTCATCTGCTGAGTCTTCCATGCCCATCGCCAGTTCGTCCTCCATTTCTTCATGGGCTCCTGCACCTTCCTCAACAATTTCTGCTGATACTATTTGCCCTTGTTAATCCCTCTCCCCCACCGTCCCTTGACTTCCGCCTAGGTGCCGCTCACCGTCTGGACCTTGTAGATCTTATTATCCCTTCTGCATATGACTCCTCCTGTACTTCCTCCCCTTCCTCTTGGACCAACACCTGACTCCGAATAATGCTTACAGTGTGCTCCATCTTGTAGATGACCAGAATTGTCACGCTGAGAATGGCATCGCCAGTGCTAAACATCTTCGTCGACATTTGTAGACTGTGTAGAAGGGTGCATAGGTCCTTGATCTGACACCACTCCAGCAGCGTGATCTGCACCACCTCTGGATCAAGTTAGCCCAGGGTATACGTCATACCGTATTTCAGCAGGGCTCTGCGGTGCTGCCACAGACGCTGCCACATGTGCAGATTCCAATTCCTGTGTGTCGGAACATCGCATTTCAGGTGTTTAACCGCCAGACCCTAAGACTTCCGGAGCGATGAAAGTTGTTGAGCTGCTGGGTGCGAAGGATGAAAGTGAGCACATAGCAGCGTGCCCGCTGCACAAGGCCATGTAGGCCGGGATGGTATTTTAAAAATTGCTGGAGAATCAGATTCAACACGTGAGACATACAAGACACGTGTGTCACAATGCCCTGACGAAGGGCCGCAGACAGGTTTGCATCATTGCCACACACGGCTGTTAAGTCACCAACGTAGTCCACTCAATCAATCTGTACTCTGGTCGCCAGGTGACAACGTGTTCCTTTCGTGCATAGTGCTGATGATGGGAAAGGAGTCGATGCCAGCGGCGCAGGTGGACACAGGTTATGCTCACCCACTGGGTTGCGTTACCTTGACAGATGCAAAACCACAGGCTGAATGTAGGTGGTGGGTATCTCACAGATGAAGTACCATCATTCAGCTACAACCAATGGGAATACACCACACCCTTTTTTAGGCCCCTCCTGTCTGCAGACCACTGCCAGACAAAGCTATGAACCTCTTGTTACTGTTACCCCCAGTTCAGTTTTATGATTTTGTGTGCTTGTTACCTGACTACTTTTCCTGCTTGCTGTTTATGTACCTCGTTGGCCGATCCGCATTTCACCTCTGCTTGTTTTCTGATTAAGTCCTGGCCATCCCATTCTGTTCCTCTTCCTCAATTAATGTTTTGACCCTGCATGACTACTATTCTCTGGAACTGCAGCCTTCCACAGGTATTGATCAACTTGGGCCCTGTGTAATTCCAAATCACTGTATAGGGGTTAAAGGGTTTCAGGGTTCTGGGGGTCCAGCTTGGTGAGTGGCTTCCCTCTAGCCTATCCTTTACAGCCCATCTGAGTGTGTCGATCCAGGCAGGCGTTACACCGTGCCCTCTGCAGAAGGCCATGTAGGCCGGGATAGTGTTTTAAAAATTGCTGGACAACCAGGTTCAACACGTGAGCCATACAAGGCACGTGTGTCACAATGCCCTGAAGAAGGGTCGCAGACTGGTTTGCATCATTCAAAGACTGGAGGACAAGGAGTAAAGTGCAAATAAGTTTAATAAATAGCAACTGGCACAAAAGAATCAGCGGGACTTTCCTTTTCACCATCTAATGCCTTCCTTTGTTTTACAGCGGTAAAGGATTTATATATTTTTGCACGGAAAGTCATTCTCACCAAATTACATAATAGACGTACACAACATTTTTCTGGACCATTGGATTTGAGGGAACAACAGGCCATACAGGATCTTGAGGAGCTGCTGGATGAAGCCGCACCAAGCATCTTAGGCGAGTTTCCATCCTGTGCTATGCCCAGATCAACAAGGTTTCCCCCTTTGTCTGTTTGCCCGGCCGTTGAGATATTCACTAAACTTGTGATATCCGATTTTGAACATCTGTCCAGGAGACGTCGGTATGACAATCTGACTCATGCCGAGAGATTGGCAATCGAGTCCCTGGACAAACTTGATGACATCGTAATAAAGCCTGCAGACAAAGGGGGTAACATTGTGATCTGGCCAGCCGTCATGTATGAGAAAGAGGCGCTTCGCCAATTACGTGACAAGTCCACTTATGCTAAGCTCCCCTGTAGCCCCACTTCCACCTTTTCTGCTCAACTTCAGGTCATCCTCGGCAAGGCTTGTGATCAAGGGATCATTAGTAAACAGGTAGTGGAGGGACTCACGGTACGTTTTCCTAAAACACCTACTTTTTATTTGCTGCCTAAAATCCACAAAGATGCCCTTTGTCCTCCTGGTCGTCCCATCGTGTCCGGCATTGAGGGGCTGTGTCAACCTATATGTCAATTTATTGACTATTATTTGAAACCCTTGGTTGAGACACTCCCCTCATATGTCCGTGACACGACAGACGTTCTTAGGAGGATAGATGGCATCTTTGTGGACAATAACACTCTACTTGTTACGGCAGACGTTGAGTCCCTCTACACCTGTATTCGCCACGAGGATGGCCTGAAGGCTGCTGAATATTTTTTGTCAACTTCCGGTCGGGATGGCCCTTTGTGTGACCTAATCCTTGAGTTGCTCCGTTTTGTCCTCACCCATAATTTCTTTTTATTTAAAGATGTACACTATTTGCAGCAGCGCGGCACCGCCATGGGCGCGGCCTGCGCGCCTTCGTATGCAAACCTCTTCCTAGGTTTCTGGGAGAGGGGTTTGCTTTGCGACGGGGGCGGGCCGGCCGATGCCCATGTGCAGTGCTGGCTGCGGTACATTGATGATTTGTTTATTTTGTGGACGGGCAAGACGGAGCAACTCGACGAGTTCATGGAACGACTTGGCATGAATTCTTTTGGGATTAAACTAACCCATAAATATGATAGTAGGTGTCTGGATTTCCTTGATATTGATATTCAAATTGGTGAAGATAGGAAGATCCAGACTAATGTCTACCGTAAGACGACTTCAGTTAACTCCCTCCTTCATGCCTCGTCGTCCCATGATCAGTGCACTATTCGGGCCATCCCCACTGGTCAATTTTTACGTATGAAACGTATCTGCTCGTCTGACTCTCTGTTTGAGGAACAGGCGGCAGATTTACAAATTCGGTTTCAAGAGCGGGGCTACAGCAATAGGAGTATTAAGCGGGCTTATCTACGACCAAAGCATACCCCTCGATCCACTCTTTTATATAGTAGTGGGGCGAAATCCGGCGGTTCCTCAAATCCTAGCCAAATCCGTTTTATTTCCACCTACAATCACGAGTGGTCCAATATGCGATCTATTTTGAGCAGGCACTGGAATGTTCTCCTTTCTGATTCTGTTCTATGTGACCTTTTACCCAAAAGCCCCTCAATGATGCCTCGCAGGTCACGTAATTTACGTGACATGCTTGTACGGAGTCACTACGTTCCCAATCGACCCACCACCTTTCTTGACCTTGGTACCCCCCTCAGGGGCTGTTTCCCTTGCGGCCATTGTCTGGCCTGCAGCAATGTTCTTCGGATTTCTTCCTTCACCTCTGCTGATGGTTTGCGCAGCTTCGACATACGCCACTATGTATCGTGTGGTACCAGCAACGTGGTATATTATGCCACGTGCTGGTGCCACATGATATATGTGGGTCTTACTAGCAGGGAGCTGCGCAAGAGGGTGAGAGAACATGTGAGGGACATTGCTGCCGCCCGGACAGTGGTTGACATTTCCACTCTTAAAACCCTCCCTCGCCACTTTCGTGTTTTTCATGACTGTGATCCAACATCCCTGAAAGTCAGGGGTATTGATGTTATACATGGAGGGGCGAGGGGTGGGAATATACGCAAAATACTCGCCCAACGTGAAACACGCTGGATTTATACTTTAGGTACACTGTCCCCGAGGGGGCTTAATGAGCATCTGAGTTTTGCGCCTTTCTTACGATGACTGCTCTCTTCTCTGACCTTCCTGGTTTCTGTGCCTTGTTTTTAATGTTATACAATTTTTGTATTTTTATTTTAGATCCACTGATTTTTTCTGCTGGCACTCTTTTGGAACCACAATTCTGACATTGAACATCGACATGGATTTTTTTCATATATTGATTATCTTCCTTCTTGTGCCACGACTGGGACATCTGAAGCAATATTGTATTCTCTATGTTATACTTATGTTTTTCACCAGTGTCATTGTGTTTATATTCATATTTTTATGATCATGGAGTTATTGTATAATGATTATTTCCCTCTTGTGCCATGACTAGGAGATCTCAATTTACATTGAACATCTTGTGACATGAAGTTTATGTATATTATACACTGGTCATTCTTCTCCTGTGCCACGACTTGGGATGTTTTTTGTGATATTGAACAATCTGTGCTACAGTATATGATCTCCTTATGTGTTATACTGTTCATATTTATTTAGTTTAACTTTGATATGGAACTCATGTATTATGCATTGATTACCTTCCTCTTTGTACCACGACTATGACACTTGCATTAATATTGAGGGTTTGATGTTATAGTATATGTTTTTTCATCAGTGGCACATTGTCCATAATTACCTATGTATATCCTTGATATTTTTCATGTATCTTCCTCTTGGGTCACGGCTAGGACCTTTCAAGTTACATTTAAGACTTTATGTCACAGTTGATGTTCTCTTATTACTGTTGCATTGCATATTTACTTATCCTTGCCTTCTTATGCTCGCTCCCGCCCCTCCTCCCCCCGTCGGCGCGGTTGCATCAGTGACCTGCTGGCCCAGCTCTGTCGGCGTCATTATCGCCTGCGCACGTGCGCGGTTCGTGGGTGACATGTCCCCGCTTTCCGCACATGCACACTACCAAAAAAAAAAAAAAAAAAAAAAGGCGTTGACTGCTGACAGTGCTGGTCACCAGCCGCGATTGGTCCGGCCACGCTGACAGAGTGGGGGTGGAGCAGCTGGAGCATGGGAGCACCATGTATAAAAACACATGGTTGCTTCACAGGGTTCCACCTCCCCCTGATGAAATAATCTTATAGCTGAGATTGTGAAACGTATACGTCGGGGCTCTCTCCGGGGGGTCTTCTCTGCTGCTTATCAGGCCGGCTTTGTGCACTTATGGGTATGTTTACTTAAACCGGCTGGGATTTTATTCATGCATTCATGTCTTTGTACTTAATCTGACTGTTCATTGGCATCCATTTAGCACCTCATGGTGGCTAAACCTGTTTATCTGCTTTTTGACTTCTATTTGACTCTGTCACTGCAGAACTTGCCTTTTCACCAGCATCTGTATTAAGCACTGTTGATTAGTGAGACTTGGATCCTATTTTATATATTTTATATATCTCTGTTATTTCACAGTATACACTGTTATCATTGTGCTTATCCAGAGCTGTTTTTTTCCATCTGTCTATGTGTAACAATTGTCAAAATTTTACACCATGCTCTTTATGTGCAGGATGCCTTGTTCATGTTTTTGACCCAGTCTGTTATTTATTCATTTTACTTGTGCCCTATATGTAATTGTCATCTAGTACATCTATATTTTATTTGCCGGCCTGTTTTTGCCGCTGATTCTTTTGTGCCAGTTGCTATTTATTAAACTTATTTGCACTTTACTCCTTGTCCTCCAGTCTTTGTTTGATGTTCAGAGTGTGCTCAGACAGGTGCCATGCAGTGGCTTTCCTGCTTCTTTTTCATTGTTTGTTCCTCTTGCATATTAATTGGTTTGCATCATTGTCGCACACGGCCTTCCCTGGCTGCTGGTTGAGTGGAGACAACCATTGATGAAACTCGGTCTCACTCTCCAGAGCTTACCGTCCACAACTCATCAGCGGTGTGACTCACATTTCCCAGACATTTCTAAGTAAGGAGTCGACCGCATCATGCTGTTGAGCTGTGCTGCCAGCATAGAAAGGAGGTGTGTGGGATTCCTTGGGCGCAGTTACAAGGAAGGGTGGCCTGACCACACAGGGTTTGGGCCGAGGTGGAGGACCCACACGAGGTTGAGGAGGCAGAAGCAGTGGAGGAACTTGTACAGACAGAGGAAGGATTGACACACAACTCGTGGGGACGGCAAGACTTGTACAGCAAACCCTTCTCCATCTCTCACCATAGTTACCCAGTGCCCAGTCAGCAACATGTAACTCCCCTGTCCATGCTTACTGGTCCAAGTATCTGTGGTGAAATGCACCCTGTCACACACAGAGTTTCTCAAGGAATCGGTGATGTTGTGTGCGACCTGCTGTTGTAGCGCGGGCACGCCTTTCTTGGAGAAGGAGTGGCGACTGGCCATCGGCTCTTGGGGCACTGCAATGGGCATAAGGTCTCGAAAATACTCGGTCTCAAAAGGGTGTAAAGGCAGCCTTTCTGTAGCCAACAAGTTGCAGATGCTGAAACTCAACCTCTTAGGCATGTCATGCCCTTCGAAAATCATGTAAAACACAGCGAGGGGACTCCAACCACATTCTCCCTCATTTCCACTAATTGGGCCACACACACCCCACTTGACTGGTATCAGTTGACCCCCCTTTTCAAAATGAAAAAGATGCTTTGCATGAAGCACTCTCAAAAATACGCATGCCTTTCACCTCCCCTGGATGACCCAGGGGAAGAAAAGTCCTCTGAGAGCCATAACTTGTTCATCTTGGTTCTTTTAGAAATACAGCGAGGGGACTCCAACCACAGTCTCCCTCGTTGCCACTAATTGGGCCACACACACCCCACTTGACTGGCATCAGTTGACCCCCCTTTTCAAAATGAAAAAGATGCTTTGCATGAAGCACTCTCAAAAATACGCATGCCTTTCAACTCCCCTGGATGACCCAGGGGAAGAAAAGTCCTCTGAGAGCCATGACTTGTTCATCTTGGTTTTTTTTTTCAAAAGCGAGGGGACTCCAACCACAGTCTCCCTCGTTTCCACTAATTGAGCCACACACACGCCACTTGACTGGCATCAGTTGACCCCCCTTTTCAAAATGAAAAAGACGCTTTGCATGAAGCACTCTCAAAAATACGCATGCCTTTCACCTCCCCTGGATGACCCAGGGGAAGAAAAGTCCTCTGAGAGCCATGACTTGTTCATCTTGATTCTTTTAGAAACACAGCGAGGGGACTCCAACCACAGTCTCCCTCGTTTCCACTAATTGGGCCACACACACCCCACTTGACTGGCATCAGTTGACCCCCCTTTTCAAAATGAAAAAGATGCTTTGCATGAAGCACTCTCAAAAATACGCATGCCTTTCACCTCCCCTGGATGACCCAGGGGAAGAAAAGTCCTCTGAGAGCCATGACTTGTTCATCTTGGTTCTTTTAGAAACACAGCGAGGGGACTCCAACCACAGTCTCCCTCGTTGCCACTAATTGGGCCACACACACCCCACTTGACTGGCATCAGTTGACCCCCCCTTTTCAAAATGTCAAAATGAAAAAGATGCTTTGCATGAAGCACTCTCAAAAATACGCATGCCTTTCAACTCCCCTGGATGACCCAGGGGAAGAAAAGTCCTCTGAGAGCCATGATTTGTTCATCTTGGTTTTTTTTTCAAAAGCGAGGGGACTCCAACCACAGTCTCCCTCGTTTCCACTAATTGAGCCACACACACCCCACTTGACTGGCATCAGTTGACCCCCGTTTTCAAAATGAAAAAGACGCTTTGCATGAAGCACTCTCAAAAATACGCATGCCTTTCACCTCCCCTGGATGACCCCGTTGAAGAAAAGTCCTCTGAGAGCCATGACTTGTTCATCTTGGTTCTTTTAGAAACACAGCGAGGGGACTCCAACCACAGTCTCCCTCGTTTCCACTAATTGGGCCACACACACCCCACTTGACTGGCATCAGTTGACCCCCCTTTTCAAAATGAAAAAGATGCTTTGCATGAAGCACTCTCAAAAATACGCATGCCTTTCACCTCCCCTGGATGACCCAGGGGAAGAAAAGTCCTCTGAGAGCCATGACTTGTTCATCTTGGTTCTTTTAGAAACACAGCGAGGGGACTCCAACCACAGTCTCCCTCGTTTCCACTAATTGGGCCACACACACCCCACTTGACTGGCATCAGTTGACCCCCCTTTTCAAAATGAAAAAGATGCTTTGCATGAAGCACTCTCAAAAATACGCATGCCTTTCACCTCCCCTGGATGACCCAGGGGAAGAAAAGTCCTCTGAGAGCCATGTCCACATTGTCAGTGGACAGACGCGTGTGCTTATCTTCCAGCAGACCCCAGCAGCACTGAAGAAAGGTTCCGAGAGAACGCTGGCTGCAGGACACGACAAGATCCCCAAGGCGTACGTGGCAAGCTCAGGCAATTTATCCAGATTGGAAGCCTAAAATGAGCAGGGCTCAAGTTGCACAGTAATGGCATCGATGTTTCCTTGCATATACTCATATATCTGTGTCTCCTCCTCTTTTTCCTTGTCCAGCTCTTTTGTTTTCGCATGAGTATATGTCCTTGTCACTTTCCCATGTGTTTGTGTTGTGTTGTGAGTTGTTCATCACCTTTTGGACACCTTTGAAGGTGTTTTCTAGGTGTTTTTCTGTGTTTGTGATTGCCTGCCATTGTTTTCTATGCGGTTCGAGTTCGGTTCGTCGAACGTTCGACGAACCGAACTTGAACAAGACCACCGTTCGGCGAACCGAACTCGAGCCGAACCGGGACCGGTTCGCTCATCTCTAGTCTCCAGTCACACTACCCTGTGTATATTTCTTTTTTGAAATTCCTCTTCAATTGTTTTTAACTCACTGAATCTGCACTGTGTGATGTATTTTTTCTGTAATAAAGAATCGTTATTGATAATTTTAGTTCACTTGGATATTATTATGATTGTAATAGGCCTTGGGTCAGTAATGGATGCAATTAGTTAATTGGGGACCATAAGGTATCAGATTAATATTTTTTGAAAATGGATCTGATGATTCTATTTGTATTTAAATTACTATTAAGTACCAATACATAGAAATTAGGTTCAATGTGGAATTTAGAGCAGGCAGTAATAAGTAGGAATACCTAAACATTTGGTCCACTGCATAAATTGAAGCAGGCAATGAAAAGTGCCAAGACCAATTTAACTAGTTCACTAGCAAATTTACAGCAGGCACTACTAACTAACAATACCTAGAAATGTGGTTCACTGGATAATTTGGAGCAGGCTGTAATAAGTAGCAATACCTGTTTAGCTCGTTCACTGGCAACTCTTTAGCAGGCACTCACAAGTAGCAATCCTTATTTCTATCATTAAATGCCGATTTGTGGCACACACCTTTCCTTATACTGCATGTCTCTATTCTGCACTATCGCTCTCCTATCAATCTCAACTACCTAACATTAAACCCCTAGCCATGCTAACTGTCTAGCAGCACCAAAGGCAGCACCGGCGGTAGCACCTTCCCTAATACATGTTTGTAATGGTAGCAAGAGATGAGCGAACTTTTAGAGATTTGGTTTGCAGGGCACATTCGAACCTTAGATAAGGTTCAGTTTGTGACCATGACTTGATCTGAACCACAATGGAAGCCAGTAATTGGGCAGTTCATGTCTCCCCCCATATGCAACTAGCCATAAGCAGAACAATTTCGGGGGAGGGTGGTCCGGGTTTTTCATTTTGTTTGTATTGTGTGTGCACACTACATTAGATCATGCTGATTTTACCCCCAATGTGAGCTGTTCAAACACTGCACGCGGCTGGCACAGGGCAATCATACCCAAGGACAGTGCTGCTCACTTGAGTGGTTTGTGCTTCTAACTCACTTGAACCCAAACTTTGCTTTTTTTGAAAGTCAGTTTCCGCACACGAACCCAAACCTCAAACCTCATGTTTGCTCATCTCTAATGGTAGCCACTTATAGTCTTTTTTTGCCTCATCATTTGTAAAACAAATGAAATGTTAGCAGGGTTTTGCTATAAAAATTAACAAGGAAAATAAATGGTAGCGTCAGACTGTGCTCACAGGAAACTTACTCGCTTTCATAAGGTGAAATTGTAAATTGAACATGCCTTTATTGCACACAGTGATACTTACATGGGCCATGCTCAACAGGGATGCACATTTGTGTAAGCTTGGATGCTTAAGAGAATGCAGATACACATAATTGTAGCATATAAATGACCAAATTAAAAGGAGTAAATAGAAGGAAAATTATAGAACTAGCTAGCACTAGAAAAAATTGAGTGATAAATTGCAAAATGATATAATCATAATGCTTAATGAGGTTTTTCGTTTTCAGAAAACCCCTGTCCATGGGCACAGTTTGCTTTTTTAAAAAAAAACACTCTCCGTTTCTCACCCCCTCGTGGTCCAGGCCTGAGTCTCCACCTCTGCTTCCAGTGTCTCATATTGTCTGCAGCGCTGATGTTACATTAACAGCACTGCAACTAATCACTAAACTCAGTGGCTCTGAGTAGCTCATGCTGTCTGCATGGGCACAGATACATAGCTCACTGAATAACACAGCTATCAATGTGATACAGTGAGAAAAGAGCAAGGTTTTTTTATTTAAACTTGGTACAGGGGCTTCTTGAAAATAGAAAATTCTTTCAACTATTAATCAGAGAAACAGTCATACCCATTTAACAAGCAATGTATTACAAAATGACATTATCTTATAGCTACAAGTCATGCTTATTATAGACAATTTGTCTGAATAAATCCACTGCCCCAATACTGTTTGTATGGTTATGTTGCTCTGTGAAAGATAATGTTATCTACACTTTTACTTATGTTGCTCTCTAACTGAAAAATTGCTGTTGTAATGCATATACAAATCAGGCCAAAAGCCTCTGGAAGTGTCAAAGCTACGGATGAGCGATGCCAGGTTTTGCTAAACACTGGTCTTTTGGATCTTGGACCTGAACACAGACTTTTACCTGTATGTCTGTTTCCTGTTTGGATTTGTCGTCCGAATAAACTTGTTGAAAGGCTGCAGAGCAGTCAGTCAGCAATCTTTATTTGTGTAGGCACTTCTGGCTACATCACAGCCATGTCAAGTATTGGCATGGCTGTGATTGATTAGCGCACCAGTTGGAAATTAAAATACATTAAAAAAAATGACGTGGGCTTCCGCCCTATTTTTTTTATAACAAGCACGTGTAAAAAAGACAATTATGGGCTGCAACCTCCAGCAGTCTGCTCGATCTTGGCTGGTTATCAAAAAGCAGGGGAGCCAACACCATTTGTTTTTCAATTATTTTAATTATTTAAATAAATAATTAAAAAAAATTACATGGGGTCCCCCCCATTTTTCATAAATAGCCAAGGAAAAGTGGACAGCTGGGAGTTGGTTATTAATAAGGGGAGAAGAGCCATCAATATTGGCGCTTCCTAACTTAAAAATAGCAGCCCACAGCTGCCCCAGAAATGGCACATCTATTAGATGATACTTAGCGGATAAATTGGCCAATTCCTGTGAGCCAATCAACCGTGGCAAGGTGGCCTTTATTTCATGGAACTGTATCTTAATTTCCTGCTTTTCCTGAACTAAAAGTATACAAATATATGGACAGGTAGATGCCACATGGAAATTTGCACAAACTTCGCCATTTGTAATGGACACCATTCAGATTGCAGACTCTGACACTCCGCCCGATGGTTTATCTGGTATCTGCGATCAATACATTCAGACTCAGGCATTGACATGCTTTGTGCTGGTTGATAGGCAGGATGACAAGAGTTAATCTTTGCTGGTAGACTTGCTTGCTCCTTTGGTCACATTTTGTCAGGAAGCCTATTGTTACGAACTGGCGCCGCCATAGCCGCAAGCAGCCTGCTGCGGTTCCTGTTGCGCCCAGGCGCCGGCTGCCATTCTTGGCCGTGCCTCGGGTCGTCCAGTTGGCTGTTCCTTCCACCACGTCTAAGTGTGGAGAGGCGGCTAGTGCGCATGCGTGCGCCGATTTACCCCAGCCAGAGTTTAAGCCCGGCGTTTTGCATAGTGAGCATGCTCAGCCTGTTTGTGTTATGTCTGAGACTAAGTCCTCAGTTCAGGCTACTGAGCATGCTCAAACTGATAGTCTGCTTTCTAAGCCTGTGGCTCAGGCTACTGAGCATTCTCAGGCACTTAATGCATCAGAGGCTAGGTCCGGTAAGGACCTCACTGAGCATGTCCGTGAGGTGGCAGGTCCTGATAGGGCAGAGGGTGTCAGGTGTCCTGATGACGTGGCAACTCCGGACTGGCTCGCAGAGGCCCGCCCCTATGATCTGGCACCTCAGTATTGGTCGTCAGACGATGACTGGTGAAGTGTTTGGGGCGTGGCTGCCATGAGGTCATCAATGACGTGGCGGTTCCGGATAGGTCGCATGTGACGTCACTGATGACATGGCACTCTGCTATTGGACCTTGGTGGTTCCACCCTGGGTTTGAGGCGGACCCAGGTTATAAAAGGGGCTGGAGACAACATGGAGGTGCGCAGTCTTCACTTTTGCTCAGTCAGAGCACACCTCCATGTTAGAGCCTCATTGCGGCATAAGCCTATGTTGGGAAGCGGTAGGTAGGGTCAGGCGAACGGTGCCTGTCACGCCAAGATTCGTGGCTCGGCACATCAGGGTCAGGCGCCGTGCTTCCCTCCTGCCGTTACAGTCTTGCTATAGCAGCCCAGTGGCGGTAACTGGGCTGCGGCTGCTGTGCTTCCTGTCCGATTGTGCCCCCTACGCACACGGACAACGCACCTGCTGCGCCACCTGTCCGATTGTGCCCCATACGCACACGGACAACGCACCTGCTGTGCTTCCTGTCCGATTGTGCCCCCTACGCACACGGACAACGCACCTGCTGCGCCACCTGTCCAATTGTGCCCGCTACGCACACGGACAACGCACCTGCTGCGCCACCTGTCCGGTTGTGCCCCCTACGCGCACGGACAGCGTACCCCAGGACCCCTGTGGAGTTAACAGGGTGTTCCTTATCCTCCTCGGCTTCCCGGTCAACGCTACTGGTGTACCCATCTGGCCTGACGTGTCCTACACACACGTGGCCAGGCGAGAGGTGGCCAGAAACGCTAATCGGAGGACCGCTCGGCCTGACGTGTCCTACACACGTGGCCGACAGGGCGCTTTCGTGGCGGTCTTCCGGTCAACGCTACCTGGTTACCACCCGGCCTGACGTGTTTCCTGCACACGTGGTTGGTGTAGCGCTAGGTGCACCAAAACGCTAATTGGGTTGTCGTCCGGTCTGACGTGTCCCAACACACGTGACCGGTTCCCAGAGTTCCTGGGTTATCTCAGAGCCATCCAGCTCTATAGTCTCCGCCTAACCCTCAGGTGCCAGCAGCTCCTTTGTCATCTGGAGCACGGTGGGCCCCGACTGGCGATTAGGATATATACCCCCTGGTCCTAATCTGCCAGTCCCCCCGTAACAGTAAGACTGCGCCAGGGTCTGGCTGGCATGGCTGAGATGGAGCAGCTACGTCAGTTCATGCTGCAGCTTGATGCCAGAGTGAGGTCTCTGGAGAAGTCTGCTCTTGCTGCTGATATGGATGATGTGGTGGCTCAAGCGGCTGCAATGATGTCAGTCACCAAGCCTACTCCAACCCTCCCTCACCTCTCGCTGCCCAACAAGTTTACGGGGAACAGCAAGGCATGTAGGGGATTCGTGAACCAGTGCTCAGTCCATCTAGAGCTGTTGGCTGCACGGTTTCCTACAGAGAGGTCGAAGGTGGGGTTTATCATCTCCTTGCTCTCTGATAGAACACTGGAGTGGGCTACACCATTGTGGGAGAGGAATGACCCCGTAGTACAGGACTCTAAGGAGTTTTTGGAGTCCTTGCGACAAGTGTTCCTGGGGCCTCAGGTCACTCACGACTCAGCCCTACAGCTACTGACTTTGGAGCAGGGGCGTACCTCCTCAAGTCAATATTCTGTGAGTTTCAGGACACTTGCTGCAGAACTGGGGTGGTCAGAGAGGACTCTCATTCCACTGTTCTGGAGGGGATTAGCCTCGCACGTGAAGGACGCATTAGCGTCGCGTGAGGTACCAACTACCCTTGAGGGCCTCATGACTCTGGCTACCCGCATTGACCTGCGGACCTCCGAACGTCAGCTGGAGCGCAGGTCAGAGGGTCGTTCAGCCACTGTAGTGGTCTCTCCTACTGCACCTCCCTTAGAGGACATCTCTGTCCCTATGGACATCGCTAGGGTTGGTGTTGCTAGGTCTTCGAGTCGCAAGGGCATTTCCTGTTTCGCTTGTGGGCAGTATGGTCATTATGCCAACCGTTGCCCAAAGCGTCAGGATAAGCGACCACGATTGGTGACCATAGCTGGAAGTAGACTGGACTCTGCGTCATCCATTAGGGTGACGTTTCCCGCGTCCATTTCCTTTAAGGGGTCAACATGGTCCACAAGGGCAAGTGTGAACACAGGTGCTGGGGATAGTTTCATCTCCTCCTCTTTTGCCCGGCGGCATGCCATCCCGCTGGTGCAAATGCCAAGGCCAGAGAGAGTCCGTGTGGTGGATGGGTCCTTGTTGCCCAAGGTAATTCACCAGCGGACAGTGCCCATTACCCTTGCCATGTCATCTGGGCATAGGGAGACCATTTCATTTCTGGTTCTCCCTAAGGGTGCAGATGATATTCTGCTGGGTATTCCTTGGTTGAAGCGGCATTCCCCACATATCGACTGGTCATCTGGGGTGATTACGCGGTGGAGCGAGTCTTGTAGCTCCCACTGCATGTCTCCATCTTCCGCCCGTCGCTCAGTGGTATCTGTGGCGACTATAGACCGTCTAAGTGTGGAGAGGCGGCTAGTGCACATGCGTGCGCCGATTTACCCCAGCCAGAGTTTAAGCCCGGTGTTTTGCATAGTGAGCATGCTCAGCCTGTTTGTGTTATGTCTGAGACTAAGTTCTCAGTTCAGGCTACTGAGCATGCTCAAACTGATAGTCTGCTTTCTAAGCCTGTGGCTCAGGCTACTGAGCATTCTCAGGCACTTAATGCATCAGAGGCTAGGTCCGGTAAGGACCTCACTGAGCATGTCCGTGAGGTGGCAGGTCCTGATAGTGCAGAGGGTGTCAGGTGTCCTGATGACGTGGCAACTCCGGACTGGCTCGCAGAGGCCCGCCCCTATGATCTGGCACCTCAGTATTGGTCGTCAGACGATGACTGGTGAAGTGTTTGGGGCGTGGCTGCCATGAGGTCATCAATGACGTGGCGGTTCCGGATAGGTCGCATGTGACGTCACTGATGACATGGCACTCTGCTATTGGACCTTGGTGGTTCCACCCTGGGTTTGAGGCGGACCCAGGTTATAAAAGGGGCTGGAGACAACATGGAGGTGCGCAGTCTTCACTTTTGCTCAGTCAGAGCACACCTCCATGTTAGAGCCTCATTGCGGCATAAGCCTATGTTGGGAAGCGGTAGGTAGGGTTAGGCGAACGGTGCCTGTCACGCCAAGATTCGTGGCTCGGCACATCAGGGTCAGGCGCCGTGCTTCCCTCCTGCCGTTACAGTCTTGCTATAGCAGCCCAGTGGCGGTAACTGGGCTGCGGCTGCTGTGCTTCCTGTCCGATTGTGCCCCCTACGCACACGGACAACGCACCTGCTGCGCCACCTGTCCGATTGTGCCCCCTACGCACACGGACAACGCACCTGCTGTGCTTCCTGTCCGATTGTGCCCCCTACGCACACGGACAACGCACCTGCTGCGCCACCTGTCCGATTGTGCCCGCTACGCACACGGACAACGCACCTGCTGCGCCACCTGTCCGGTTGTGCCCCCTACGCGCACGGACAGCGTACCCCAGGACCCCTGTGGAGTTAACAGGGTGTTCCTTATCCTCCTCGGCTTCCCGGTCAACGCTACTGGTGTACCCATCTGGCCTGACGTGTCCTACACACACGTGGCCAGGCGAGAGGTGGCCAGAAACGCTAATCGGAGGACCGCTCGGCCTGACGTGTCCTATACATGTGGCCGACAGGGCGCTTTCGTGGCGGTCTTCCGGTCAACGCTACCTGGTTACCACCCGGCCTGACGTGTTTCCTGCACACGTGGTTGGTGTAGCGCTAGGTGCACCAAAACGCTAATCGGGTTGTCGTCCGGTCTGACGTGTCCCAACACACGTGACCGGTTCCCAGAGTTCCTGGGTTATCTCAGAGCCATCCAGCTCTATAGTCTCCGCCTAACCCTCAGGTGCCAGCAGCTCCTTTGTCATCTGGAGCACGGTGGGCCCCGACTGGCGATTAGGATATATACCCCCTGGTCCTAATCTGCCAGTCCCCCCGTAACACCTATCCCATCTGCTCCCCTCCTATTTATGCTTTTTGAAACCTTTCACTCATGGCAGCTATAGTTTATTCTATTTTGTTCTGTGAGGTGTGGTGTCCCAGACTTACTGATGAAAGTCGTGCTTATTGCTTGGTGCAATTGTGCAGTTTACCCCTGTTGTTTGCTAGCTTCCTTCCTGCTCTTGATTTTCCTCCTGAACCTCTTGTTGAATGTACCCTAGTGTCCGCGTGCTGTGTGACACAGTTTTGGTTTTCCCCTGTTTGTCTACTTCTATGGATTTCATCACATTCCTATTCTGTTCTTCCTTAGGCTGAGGAGGAGGGAAAATCAGATCAGGACTGGTCAGGAGTAGAGATGAGCGAACTGGTCGCGGTTCGGCTCGAGTTTGGTTCACCGAACGGAGGTCTCGTTCGAGTTCAGCGAACCACTCGAACTGCATAGGAAACAATGGGAGGCAAACACAAACACATAAAAACACCTAGAAAACACACTCAAAGGTGTCCAAAAGGTGACAAACAACTCACAACACAACACAAACACATGGCAAAGGGACAAGGACATATACTCATGCGAAAACAAAAGAGCTGGACAAGGAAAAAGAGGAGGAGACACAGATATAGGCATGGCATGCCTTTCTAAAATCATGTAAAACACCGCAAGGTTACTCCAAGCGGAGTCTCCCTTTTTTCCAAAAATTGGGCCCCACACACACACACCCCTTCAGTGGCAGCACTTGTGCCCCAGTTATACACTTCACAGGTAGATTTTCATCCCCAGGATGACACCAAAAAAGGACCAGGCTAGGCAAGGCTTAGAGGGCATGCGACCTGCTGATCCACCCCGACTAGTGCTCAGAGGCACAGTGGTGGCTGAGGATGCAGTTGTAGACGTGCTACCAGTACTCCGACTCTGTCCAGGAAGGCGCAAGGTAACTTCGTTGTCAGTTGCATCCTCCTCCACCGCCTCTGTTGACCTCCTCGAGTGCCTGACTGTGGGTTGACAGTAGGTGGGATCTAGAACTTCCCCATCAATTGTTGTGTTTGCTCTCCCCTCACCCTCAGACCGAGCCTCTTCTTGCCCTGACCGAATATTTAAGTTGTCATCCCAATCTGGTATGTGCGTCTCATCGTCATCAGTATGTTCCTCATTGTCTATTACAACAGGTGTTTCAGTTTGTGAATAAGGGTCAACATTATGCTCAGAAACTTGTTACTCTCGGCCTGAATCTGAGTCACAAAGGTTCTGGGCATCACTGCAGACCATTTCCTGGTCTGTACTCACTGTAGCTTGGGAGCAGACCTTTGATTCCCAGGCTATAGTGTGACTGAACAGCTATGCAGACTCAGCCATCTCAGTTCCACCATACTTTGCAGGGCGGATGGAGACTTCAGAGCCGGGAGAAAGCAAGTGTGATTGGGATGACAACTCAGAGGACTGGTGTTTTTTGGATGTGGTAGTTGAGGTGGCGGAGAGGGCACTTGTTGGACCACTTGAGATCCATTCAAGCATTTTCTTTTTTCGGACATCATCTACCTTTGTTCCAGTTGTTCGTGTCCGTAAAAAAAGGAGCACATCGGATTGTCCACGGTAAGTAGTAGACATCTTACTTTTGCTGGAAGATGGTCAATCTTTAGCAGATGTTAATGGAGCTTTGCCACCTTCCCCATGGACAAACCCTTTTTTTCCTTTTCCAACATGACTCTTCCCCTTTCCACCAGCATCTGTCATTTTGCCACTCATTTTGATTGCGACAAGATTGTGCACTTAAAATATGGTAGTAAAAATTGTGAGGTGGTTTAGATTGCAGCGGTGGTCTATCTTTATTAACAGCAGAATAAACAACAATAACTATCCCTGACAATGCAACTACAGCCCTTAAACTGGCAGCATAGTTTGCTAGTATAATGGCTTAGTAACAATGAGTTTGAGTGTGCAATGCAGTGGTGCTGCAAATAGCTTTGCACCAGTGGTACACTAATGGAAGTCCAACAGCCACTTTTAGGATGCCACTAAGTTTACTCAGTGTTTGCTAGTATAAGGGCTTAGTAACAATGAGTTTGAGTGTGCAATGCAGAGGTGCTGCAAATAGATTTGCACTAGTGGGACACTAATGGAAGTCCAACAGCCACTTTTAGGATGCCACTAAGTTTACTCAGTGTTTGCTAGTATACTGGCTTAGTAACAATGAGTTTGAGTGTGCAATGCAGTGGTGCTGCAAATAGCTTTGCACCAGTGGGACACTAATGAAAGTCCAACAGCCACTTTTAGGATGCCATTAAGTTTACTCTGTGTTTGCTAGTATAATGGCTTAGCAACAATGAGTTTGAGTGTGTAATGCAGTGGTGCTGCAAATAGCTTTGCACTAGTGGGACACTAATGGAAGTCCAACAGCCACTTTTAGGATGCCACTAAGTTTACTCAGTGTTTGCTAGTATAATAACTTAGTAACAGGGAGTTTGAGTGTGCAATGCAGTGGTGCTGCAAATAGCTTTGCACCAGTGGGACACTAATGGAAGTCCAACAGCCACTTTTAGAATGCCACCAAGTTTACTCAGTGTTTGCTAGTATAATGGCTTAGTAACAATGAGATTGAGTGTGCAACGCAGAGGTGCTGCAAATAGATTTGCACTAGTGGGACACTAATGGAAGTCCAACAGCCACTTTTAGGATGCCACTAAGTTTACTCAGTGTTTGCTAGTATAATGGCTTAGTAACAATGAGATTGACTGTGCAACGCAGAGGTGCTGCAAATAGATTTGCACCAGTGGGACACTAATGGAAGTCCAACAGCCACTTTTAGAATGCCACCAAGTTTACTCAGTGTTTGCTAGTATAATGGCTTAGTAACAATAAGTTTAAGTGTGCAATGCAGAGGTGCTACAAATAGATTTGCACTAGTGGGACACTAATGGAAGTCCAACAGCCTCTTTTAGGATGCCACTAAGTTTACTCAGTGTTTGCTAGTATAATGGCTTAGTAACAATGAGTTTGAGTGTGCAATGAAGAGGTGCTGCAAGTAGCTTTGCACCAGTGGGACACTAATGGAAGTCCAACAGTCACTTTTAGGATGCCACTAAGTTTACTCAGTGTTTGCTAGTATAATGGCTTAGTAACAATGAGTTTGAGTGTGCAATGCAGTTGTGCTGCAAATAGCTTTGCACCGGTGGGACACTAATGGAAATCCAACAGCCACTTTTAGGATGCCATTAAGTTTACTCAGTGTTTGCTAGTATAATGGCTTAGTAACAATGAGTTTGAGTGTGCAATGCAGTGGTGCTGCAAATAGCTTTGCACCAGTGGGACACTAATGGAAGTCCAACAGCCACTTTTAGAATGCCATTAATTTTACTCAGTGTTTGCTAGTATAATGGCTTAGTAACAATGAGTTTGAGTGTGCAATGCAGAGGTGCTACAAATAGATTTGCACTAGTGGGACATTAATGGAAGTCCAACAGCCACTTTTAGGATGCCACTAAGTTTACTAAGTGTTTGCTAGTATAATGGCTTAGTAACAATGAGTTTGAGTGTGCAATGCAGAGGTGCTGCAAATAGATTTGCAATAGTGGACACTAATGGAAGTCCAACAGCCACTTTTAGGATGCCACTAAGTTTACTCAGTGTTTGCTAGTATAATGGCTTAGTAACAATGAGTTTGAGTGTGCAATGCAGAGATGCTGCAAATAGATTTGCACTAGTGGGACACTAATGGAAGTCCAACAGCCACGTTTAGCATGCCACTAAGTTTACTCAGTGTTTGCTAGTATAATGGCTTAGTAACAATGAGTTTGAGTGTGCAATGCAGTGGTGCTGCAAATAGCTTTGCACCAGTGGGACACCAATGGAAGTCCAACAGCCACTTTTAGGATGCCACTAAGTTTACTCAGTGTTTGCTAGTATAATGGCTTAGTAACAATGAGTTTGAGTGTGCAATGCAGAGGTGCTGCAATTAGATTTGCACTAGTGGGACACTAATGGAAGTCCAACAGCTACTTTTAGGATGGCACTAAGTTTACTCAGTGTTTGCTAGTATAATGGCCAATGAGTTTGAGTGTGCAATGCAGAGGTGCTGCAAATAGCTTTGCACTAGTGGGACACTAATGGAAGTCCAACAGCCACTTTTAGGATGCCACTAAGTTTACTCAGTGTTTGCTAGTATAATGGCTTAGTAACAATGAGTTTGAGTGTGCAATGCAGTGGTGCTGCAAATAGATTTGCAATAGTGGGACACTAATGGAAGTCCAACAGCCACTTTTAGGATGCCACTAAGTTTACTCATTGTTTGCTAGTATAATGGCTTAGTAACAATGATTTTGAGTGTGCAATGCAGTGGTGCTGTAAATAGCTTTGCACCAGTGGGACACTAATGGAAGTCCAACAACCACTTTTAGGATGCCAATAAGTTTACTCGGTGTTTGCTAGTATAATGGCTTAGTAACAATGAGTTTGAGTGTGCAATGCAGAGGTGCTGCAAATAGATTTGCACTAGTGGGACACTAATGGAAGTCCAACAGCCACTTTTAGGATGACACTAAGTTTACTCAGTGTTTGCTAGTATAATGGCTTAGTAAAAATGAGTTTGAGTGTGCAATGCTGTGGTGCTGCAAATAGCTTTGCACCAGTGGAACACTAATGGAAGTCCAACAGCCACGTTTAGGATGCCACTAAGTTTACTCAGTGTTTGCTAGTATAATGGCTTAGTAACAATGAGTTTGAGTGTACAATGCAGTGTTGCTGCAAATAGCTTTGCACTAGTGGGACACTAATGGAAGTCCAACAGCCACTTTTAGGATGCCACTAAGTTTACTCAGTGTTTGCTAGTATAATGGCTTAGTAACAATGAGTTTGAGTGTGCAATGCAGTGGTGCTGCAAATAGCTTTGCACCAGTGGAACACTACTAGAAGTCCAACAGCCACTTTTAGGATGCCACTAAGTTTACTCAGTGTTTGCTAGTATAATGGCTTAGTAACAATGAGTTTGAGTGTGCAATGCAGAGGTGCTGCAAATAGATTTGCACTAGTGGGACACTAATGGAAGTCCAACAACCACTTTTAGGATGCCAATAAGTTTACTCGGTGTTTGCTAGTATAATGGCTTAGTAACAATGAGTTTGAGTGTGCAATGCAGAGGTGCTGCAAATAGATTCGCACTAGTGGGACACTAATGGAAGTCCAACAGCCACTTTTAGGATGCCACTAAGTTTACTCAGTGTTTGCTAGTATAATGGCTTAGTAACAATGAGTTTGAGTGTGCAATGCAGTGTTGCTGCAAATAGCTTTGCACCAGTGGGTCACAAATGGAAGTCCAACAGCCACTTTTAGGATGCCACTAAGTTTACTCAGTGTTTGCTAGTATAATGGCTTAGTAACAATGAGTTTGAGTGTGCAAGGCATTGGTGCTGCACATAGATTTGCACTAGTGGGACACTAATGGAAGTCCAACAGCCACTTTTAGGATGCCACTAAGTTTACTCAGTGTTTGCTAGTATAATGGCTTAGTAACAATGAGTTTGAGTGTGCAATGCAGAGGTGCTGCAAATAGATTTGCACTAGTGGGACACTAATGGAAGTCCAACAGCCACTTTTAGGATTCCACTAAGTTTACTCAGTGTTTGCTAGTATAATGGCTTAGTAACAATGAGTTTGAGTGTGCAATGCAGAGGTGCTGCAAATAGATTTGCACTAGTGGGACACTAATGTAAGTCCAACAGCCACTTTTAGGATGCCACTAAGTTTACTCAGTGTTTGCTAGTATAATGGCTTAGTAACAATGAGTTTGAGTGTGCAATGCAGAGGTGCTGCAAACAGATTTGCACTAGTGGGACACTAATGGAAGTCCAACAGCCACTTTTAGGATGCCACTAAGTTTACTCAGTGTTTGCTAGTATAATGGCTTAGTAACAATGAGTTTGAGTGTGCAATGCAGTGGTGCTGCAAATAGCTTTGCACCAGTGGGACACTAATGGAAGTCCAACAGCCACTTTTAGGGTGCCACTAAGTTTACTCAGTGTTTGCTAGTATAATGGCTTAGTAACAATGAGTTTGAGTGTGCAATGCATTGGTGCTGCACATAGATTTGCACTAGTGGGACACTAATGGAAGTCCAACAGCCACTTTTAGGATGCCACTAAGTTTACTCAGTGTTTGCTAGTATAATGGCTTAGTAACAATGAGTTTGAGTGTGCAATGCAGAGGTGCTGCAAATAGATTTGCACTAGTGGGACACTAATGTAAGTCCAACAGCCACTTTTAGGATGCCACTAAGTTTACTCAGTGTTTGCTAGTATAATGGCTTAGTAACAATGAGTTTGAGTGTGCAATGCAGAGGTGCTGCAAACAGATTTGCACTAGTGGGACACTAATGGAAGTCCAACAGCCACTTTTAGGATGCCACTAAGTTTACTCAGTGTTTGCTAGTGTAATGGCTTAGTAACAATGAGTTTGAGTGTGCAATGCAGTGGTGCTGCAAATAGCTTTGCACCAGTGGGACACTAATGGAAGTCCAACAGCCACTTTTAGGATGCCACTAAGTTTACTCAGTGTTTGCTAGTATAATGGCTTAGTAACAATGAGTTTGAGTGTGCAATGCAGTGGTGCTGCAAATAGCTTTGCACCAGTGGGACATTAATGGAAGTCCAACAGCCACTTTTAGGATGCCACTGTTTGTTCAGTGTTTTCTCGTATAATGGCGTAGGTACAATGAGCTTGAGTGTGCAAAGGGCAGGAGGGTACAGAGGTAGGGTTGTGAGTCAGTGTACAGGAAAGGAAGCCTCACTTTCTATCCCTCCTAATGGAGAAATGCAGCGAGGAAGTCCCTGACCTTAGCTACACAGACGCTGTTATCTGTAGCTGTTAAAATCTGTTTCCACGGATCTGACTGTCACCTATGGCTCTGAGCCTGCTGTTATTATCCCTTACAAGAGCTAATAGAAACTTCTATCCCTATTCTGTATAGCGCTGTGTGTAGAGCGTACAGAGCAGTATCGGAGACAGGAGCTACGCCAGCGTTGACTGACACCAAGGATGCAGAAGAGATAATGGCGTCCGGATGGGCAGATACCCGTTTTTATAATGCAGGGACATGTGACATGGACATCCTATCACACATGCCGTTGCTTCTCTGGCTAAAAGTCCACTTAGCTCTGTGTGTGTGTGTGGGATTGGCTGACATGCTGGCCCGCCTCACTACACGCGCGCGCTTAGGGAAGGAAGACAAGGAAAAAAAAAAATGGCGATCGCCAATATCCCAGCAGCAGTGATCTGAATGCGTTGTTCCCGCACACTATACGCTGAAATTTCATAATAGTGTGAGTCAGAACAGCCCCCAAAATTACTCGAACCGCGAACTGGAGATCCGCGAACCGCGCTCAACGTTTTTCTATATCTGCGGATTTATCCACGGAATTTCCGCTGCAGAATTAGGCTATGTGCCCATGGGACTCTGTACCCACGGATTTATCTGGATTTTCTAGATAAATCCACAGGTTTTAGCAAGTATAGACACTCTTCATGTTATCTTTTGTGACATGGGGAGTGCTGTGTCCATGCTGCTGTATGTGCGGTTGCGGAACATGCTGCAGATTTGCCGCAGCCACACGTAACTGCATGTCAATTATTCCTGCGGAATTACCTGCGGAAGACCCGCCTCTCCACTATAGAGATATCTCTGGTATTCTGCCAGAGGGTGCAGATTTTTTTTAGGCTATGTGCCCACGGGACTCCGTACCCGTGGATATGTCTGCAGGTAAGTCCGCAGGTTTCCCGCAGCAGCTCCCCGGAATCCGCAGCTATACATAGCTGCAGGATTCCACTGAAATAGCTGAGGTAAACCTGCGAATATTCGTGCGACTTACCTGCGAAAGTCCTGGCCTCTGTTTCCATAGTGGAGGGCCGGGATTTCCGCAGGAATAATTGACATGCAGTTATAGGCGGCTGCGGGACATCTGCAGCATATTCCGCAGCCGCACATACCGCAGCATGGACACAGACACTCCCCATGCCTCATAGGATAACATGGGGAGTGTCTGTACTTGATAAAACCTGCGGATTTATCTGAAAAATCCAGATAAAACTTCAGGTTTTCTGCGGCAAAATCCGCGGGTACAGAGTCTCGTGGGCACATAGCCTTAAGAAAAGTCCATTTTCTAGTGCACACATAGCCTTAAAGCAAAAAATATTATCCTAAGGCCTAAGACACATGACATGAAAATCAGACCGAGTGGAATGCGATAAAACATCGCATTCAACTCGGACTAATATTAACCTATGTGTCAGCACCCACGAGCGATTATTTTCTCAGCCCTAATTGGACCGAGAAAACAATCTTAGCTCGTAGCATGCTGCAACTGTAATGCGTTCCTGATTTCTCTCACACCCATTCAAGTCTATGGGGCGAGAGAAAAATCGCACTGCACTCACAGTACACCTGTGCCGTCCCCGTGCCAGCAGCCGATGCTGCTCGGATCCGGATCTACGGTATGGCTCAAAGGGTTCTCCGGACCTGGGGGTTGTGCGGACACTTTGAATAAAAGGGGAACGTAATTGTACAGGGTTTGCTATAAACTCTCTGTGACGCCACCCACGGTGTGTGTTGAGATTTACCACCACCGCTGCTGTTATGGGATACCAGGGGAAGATGTGATGGCAGCTGGATGTTAACCCCTCCAAGGGTAGGGATGGATGCCCCGGGGCCTAGTGTTGTGCATGGTTGCAGGGATCAGCACACTAAGGCGGGCTTTGCACGTTGCAACATCGCAAGCCAATGATGCGATGTCGCACGCGATAGTCCCCACCCCCGTCGCAGGTACGATATCGTGTGATAGTTGGCGTAGCGAAAATTATCGCTACGCCAGCTTCACATGCACTCACCTGCCCTGTGACCGTCGCTCTGACCGGTGACCCGCCTCCTTCGTAAGGGGGGCGGGTCATGCGGCGTCATAGCGACGTCACACGGCAGGCGGCCAATAGCGGCGGAGGGGCGGAGATGAGCAGGATGTAAACATCCCACCCACCTCCTTCCTTCCGCATATCCTACGGAAGCCACGGTGACGCCGGTAGGAGATGTTCCTCGCTCCTGCGACTTCACACACAGCGATGTGTGCTGCCGCAGGAGCGAGGAACAACATCGGACCGTCGTGTCAGCGTAATTATGGATTATGCCGACGCTGCACCGATGATACGATTACGACGATTTTGCTCTCGTTAATCGTATCATCTAGGCTTTACACACTACGATGTCGCATGCGATGCCGAATGTTCGTCACTTTCAATTTGACCCCACCGACATCGCACCTGCGATGTCGTAGTGTGCAAAGCCTGCCTTACAGTTCAGTTGCCCTGGTGCTCGATGAGGTTGCACTCATGTGTGGAGTCACTGGTTATCGTGGTGCTGGATGAGGTTGCACTGATGTATGGAGTCAATAAACACACAGTTCTTTTGTTAAACCAAGGTGATGGTGGCCGGCCTCCGCATACGGGTGTATCAGGTCCCACACCCGGGCTAGTGGTCAATGTCCCTTTCCTTTGCACTTCTGTAGTTTTCAGTGATGGACTTCCCGGTGTGTAACACGGGAGTCCGCTCCCAGTCCTATGGTTGGGAGCCGTGCCCGTCAGACGCCGACCCGTGGTATCTACCGGGCCCTGGTGGATGCCCTATCCCTCTCTGTGGGTGGTTGTCTACTTTTCGGGACTTAGGTTGGGACAGGACCTAAAATCCTGCCCTCAATTAGTTAATTATCTAGGCCGTTGGTGGCGGTCCTGACTTCAGGGTCCAAGTACCCCCTTTGTGCACGGTTTCCGGGTCGGTTCTCCGGTGTCGGTACCGGTGGGCTACAATCTGTCCCGGTCCATTTCGGATCTCCGGCAGCCGTCTTCCAGTCTCCTGCTGACACTGGCCACTTTCTGCCACCTAGTCAGCACGCCAGGGCTCCAATCCCGACGCCTGTCAGCTAGCACCTCCAAACTCCTCCACTCAACTGCACTGAAGTCAACTAACTGTTTTCCCGCCCCGGGTTCTCCAGACCCTTAGGTGGGCGTTCTCCATCCGCTTGGTTCCACCCACTGGTGTGTCTGTCCTTCCCTGAGGGGGGTGACTAGGGTTTCAGGTCAGCTGGTTTAACCCTGTGTGGGAGAGGTGTTGTGTGGGGGCTAAACTGTGGGACTACATGGTTCTGCCAGGCCGTCACACACCGGTGTACTGCGAGTGCAGGGCGAGAATGGCAATAGCTGGTTATGGAGGAGAGAGTGAGATAAATCCCTCCCTCCCCTCCGCAGCTCCAGCCCTCCCCTCCGCAGTGCCAGTCCGCCCCTCCTCAGAGCCAGCCCGCCACCTGCACACATGATCGGACCTCAGTCGCAGTGACACTCGCATGACACTTGGCCTGGTCATAAAGTACAAAACTGGCTTCGTCGTTAAGGGGTTAAACATGTCAGAGACTGTCAATGTGGCAACCCTGAGGTTTTAAGATTTGCAGGTATTGAAAGGGTTACTTATCCCATTCAGGGAGTGATCATGGTAACATCCTTGTGAGGAGAGAGGCCAGGTGGATCACTGAGACCAGAGCGCTTGGTGCGCTGGGTCTCAATGATAGAAAATACATTTCGGTCATTTTATAATTTTTTTATTTGTATTTGCTTTTTTGTAATGTAAATTTTGATATATTTATATTGATTTATGTATGTATATTTGAATTGCATGTTGTCCACTATGCTTTCCCCTTCCACACATTTTTTATATATTGTCATTATGACGCATACTTTGCCTCACCTGAAAAGGAAGTGAGGGGGTGTTGCTTTAGTGAATCTGGACCCGACGAAGCACCACTGAGCGTAAAATGAATGCCGTTGTCTCTGACGCCCACCGCATCTCTCCCTGCTTTTTGATGTCCCCTTTTTCTAAATAAATGAAGATTACCATATGGTAAGTGCCACCTTTTTCTTCTTTTTTTTGTGGTAGGATGGCACCATAGGCCTTATCTATCTGGGGCAACAAAATAACTTGCCCTGGCATTAATGTAACTGAATATTGCAGTTTGACTGTATATAGCAATGTCACTGACATGTCGTGTTTGATAAATTCGACCGCCATGCTGAACTCATTGTTCCTGCCCCTGCTGGATCGCAGGTTTTTGATAAATTGTTGCAGTCTGAGTGACGGGTATAAAGTTATCAGCATATTCAGTTTATACTGTTAGTGAAATATTAATTTTTTGTATCTGACATGCTTGCGATGTGCACATTCTGTCACATTAATATATGATTCCCCCCCTCATGTTCAGTATATACTTATTTAGGTTTTGAATTATATTTTTTGTTTATACCATTCATAATGATATATATATATATATATATATATATATATGTCGCGGGCGGGCAAGACGCCGTCGCTGCTGCGCCCACGCTAACGCTCTGGTCCGGCGCTGCTGCGATGGCTGCTCGGTGGCTAGAGCGGTGGGCCGGATCCGGGGACTCGAGCGGCGCTCCTCGCCCGTGAGTGAAAGGGGTGGTTGGTTTGGGGGATTTAGTCCGTGACGCCACCCATGGGTCGTGGTGAAGATGGGCACCACCGCTGCTGAGGACGGGAATCCCGGGAGCGATGGTAGGGAGCAGCTGGGATATTGTTTTCCCCCTCCGTGGGTAGGGGTCGGTGGTCCCGATGATGTGACGGGGAGGCAGGGTTGGTGAGGTGCAGGGTTGCAGGGACAGCGCGGCGCGGTGCCGGATGGCACGGATGTACTCACTCAGCAAGGAAGGTACAAAGTCCTCGGTAAACCAAATGGCTGGATGGACGGGTCCCGCAGCCGGCTGCAGTGTCTCTCCCCGGACAGGTGATGGCGGCTGTCTTTCCCTGCACCTTGATGTTCTTCTTCTGACTACTATGGATTCCCAACGGTAGTCCGCTCCCCAGTGTATGGGTACCAGAGGAGCCAGTTTGCCCGCAGGCGCTGGCCCTTGGGTCTCTAGCCTTAGGCAGTAGCTGTATACCCTCACGGTGTGGGCGGTTGCCTTCAATCGGGACTTTTGCTGTTGTGAAACCCCTGGGGTTCCAGTCACATTCGGGTCTGACTATTGTCGGCGGCTCCAAGCCTGGTCGGAGTCCGATGGCCCTGCCTGTGTGTGCTGGCTTCACTTCGCTCCCCGGTCAGTAGAGTTGAGCGCGGTTCGTGGTTCGAGGTTCTCCAGTTCTAGGCTTGAGTGATTTTGGGGCCTGTTCTAGATCGAACTAGAACTCGAGCTTTTTGCAAAAGCTCGATAGTTCTAGAAACGTTCGAGAACGGTTCTAGCAGCAAAAAAACAGCTAATTCCTAGCTTGGTTTCCGCTGTAATAGTGTAAGTCACTCTGTGAATCACACTATTATGACATTTCAGTGTATAGTGTGCGTGAACAGCGCCTTCAGATCACTGCTGTTTCTATAATGGCGATCGCCATTTTTTTTTTTTTTTCCTTGTCTTCTTTCCCTAAGCGCGCGCGTGTAGTGGGGCGGGCCAGCATGTCAGCCAATCCCAGACACACACACAGCTAAGTGGACTTTTAGCCAGAGAAGCAACGGCATGTGTGATAGGATGTCCATGTCACATGTCCCTGCATTATAAAACCGGACATTTTCCACCAGGACGCCATTATCTCTTCTGCATCTTTGGTGTCAGACATCACTGTCGCAGCTCCGTCCTCCTGAGTCCTATCACTGATACAGCTGTATGCGCTCCATACACAGCGCTGGACAGCATAGGGATAGCACTTTCTAGCAGTCCTTTTAAGGGCTCAAACCGGCAGGGTCAGAGCCATAGGTGACAGGTCCTGAAAACAGCGACAGCGTCTGTGTAGCCAAGGTCAGGGATTTCCTCCCTGCATTTCCCTATTAGGAGGGAATAGAAAGGCAGGCTTCCATTCCTCTACCCAGAGCCCCACAATCCTGGCACTGTACCCTCCTGTCCTCTGCACACTCCAACTCATTATAACTAAGCCATTATACTAGCAAACACTCAGTGTACCTAGTGGCATCCTAAACGTGGCTATTGGACTTTGCTATAGTCACACTAGTGCAAAGACATTTGCAGAGCACCTCTGCCTGCATTGCACACTCCAACTCATTATAACTAAGCCATTATACTAGCAAACACTCAGTGTACCTAGTGGCATCCTAAACGTGGCTGTTGGACTTTGCTATAGTCCCACTAGTGCAAAGACATTTGCAGCACGTCTGCCTGCATTGCACACTCCAACTCATTATAACTAAGCCATTATACTAACAAACACTTAAGCCTGCTTTACACCAGGCAATCTATCGTGCGATAGATCGTCGGGGTCACGGTTTTTGTGACGCACATCCGGCATCGCTGGCGATGCCGGCCTGTGTGACACCTCCTAGCGACGCAGTATCGCTCACAAATCGTGAGTCGGGTACTGCTCGTTACGTTCCATAATATCGTTGACTTTAGTTGACCATCGTTTCCGTGGTAGCACACGTCGCTCCGTGTGACACCACGGGAACGATGAGCAGCTCACCTGCCTCCCGCGGCCGCCGCCGTCTCTATGTGGAAGGAAGGAGGTGGGCGGGATGTTTACGTCCCGCTCATCTCCGCCCCTCCGCTTCTATTGGCCGGCGCCCGTGTGACGTCGCTGTGACGCCGAACGTCCCTCCCACTCCAGGAAGTGGACGTTCGCCGCCCACAGCGAGGTCGCACGAGAGGTAAGTATGTGTGACGGGGTTTAGTAACTTTGTGCGACACGGGCAGCGATTTGCCCGTGACGCAAAAAGGACGGGGGCGGGTACGATCGATTGTGAAATCGCCCAATCGGTCGTACCGTGTAAAGCAGGCTTTAGTGTACCTAGTGGCATCCTAAACGTGGCTATTATACTTTGCTATAGTCACACTAGTGCAAAGACATTTGCAGCACGTCTGCCTGAATTGCACACTCCAACTCATTATAACTAAGCCATTATACTAGCAAACACTCAGTGTACCTAGTGGCATCCTAAACGTGGCTATTGGACTTTGCTATAGTCCCACTAGTGCAAAGACATTTGCAGCACGTCTGCCTGCATTGCACACTCCAACTCATTATAACTAAGCCATTATACTAGCAAACACTCAGTGTACCTAGTGGTATCCTAAACGTGGCTATTGGACTTTGCTATAGTCACACTAGTGCAAAGACATTTGCAGAGCACCTCTGCCTGCATTGCACACTCCAACTCATTATAACTAAGCCATTATACTAGCAAACACTCAGTGTACCTAGTGGCATCCTAAACGCGGCTATTGGACTTTGCTATAGTCACACTAGTGCAAAGACATTTGCAGCACGTCTGCCTGCATTGCACACTCCAACTCATTATAACTAAGCCATTATACTAGCAAACACTCAGTGTACCTAGTGGCATCCTAAACGTGGCTATTGGACTTTGCTATAGTCCCACTAGTGCAAAGACATTTGCAGCACGTCTGCCTGCATTGCACACTCCAACTCATTATAACTAAGCCATTATACTAGCAAACACTCAGTGTACCTAGTGGCATCCTAAACGTGGCTATTGGACTTTGCTATAGTCACACTAGTGCAAAGACATTTGCAGAGCACCTCTGCCTGCATTGCACACTCCAACTCATTATAACTAAGCCATTATACTAGCAAACACTCAGTGTACCTAGTGGCATCCTAAACGTGGCTATTGGACTTTGCTATAGTCCCACTAGTGCAAAGACATTTGCAGCACGTCTGCCTGCATTGCACACTCCAACTCATTATAACTAAGCCATTATACTAGCAAACACTCAGTGTACCTAGTGGCATCCTAAACGTGGCTATTGGACTTTGCTATAGTCACACTAGTGCAAAGACATTTGCAGAGCACCTCTGCCTGCATTGCACACTCCAACTCATTATAACTAAGCCATTATACTAGCAAACACTCAGTGTACCTAGTGGCATCCTAAACGTGGCTATTGGACTTTGCTATAGTCACACTAGTGCAAAGACATTTGCAGAGCACCTCTGCCTGCATTGCACACTCCAACTCATTATAACTAAGCCATTATACTAGCAAACACTCAGTGTACCTAGTGGCATCCTAAACGTGGCTATTGGACTTTGCTATAGTCCCACTAGTGCAAAGACATTTGCAGCACGTCTGCCTGCATTGCACACTCCAACTCATTATAACTAAGCCATTATACTAGCAAACACTCAGTGTACCTAGCGGCATCCTAAACGTGGCTATTGGACTTTGCTATAGTCACACTAGTGCAAAGACATTTGCAGAGCACCTCTGCCTGCATTGCACACTCCAACTCATTATAACTAAGCCATTATACTAGCAAACACTCAGTGTACCTAGTGGCATCCTAAACGTGGCTATTGGACTTTGCTATAGTCACACTAGTGCAAAGAAATTTGCAGAGCACCTCTGCCTGCATTGCACACTCCAACTCATTATAACTAAGCCATTATACTAGCAAACACTCAGTGTACCTAGTGGCATCCTAAACGTGGCTATTGGACTTTGCTATAGTCCCACTAGTGCAAAGACATTTGCAGCACGTCTGCCTGCATTGCACACTCCAACTCATTATAACTACGCCATTATACTAGCAATTTTTGCTGCCAGTTTAAGGGCCGTAGTTGCATTGTCAGGGATATTTATTCTTTATTATTCTGCTGTTAATAAAGCTAGACCACCACTGCAATCTACACCACCTCTCAATTTTTACTACCACATTTTCAGTCCACAATCTTGTCGCAATCAACATGAGTGGCAAAATGACAGATGCTGGTGGAAAGGGGAAGAGGCGTGGTGGAAAAGGCAAAAAAGGTTTTGTCCGTGGGGAAGGTGGCAAAGCTCCATTATCATCTGCTGAAGATAGACCATCTACCAGCAAAAGTAAGATGTCTACTACTTACCGTGGACAATCCGATGTGCTCCCTTTTTTACGGACACGAACAACAGGAACAAAGGTAGATGATGGGCAAAAAAGGAAAATGCTTGAATGGATCTCAAGTGGTCCAACAAGTGCCCTCTCAGCCACTTCAAGTACCGCATCCAAAAAACACCAGTCCTCTGAGTTGTCATCCCAATCAAACTTGATTTCTCCCAGCTCTGAAGTCTCCATCAGCCCTGCACAGTATGGTGGAACTGAGATGGCTGAGTCTGCAGAGCTGTTCAGTCACACTATAGCCTGGGAATCAGAGGTCTGCTCCCAAGCTACAGTGAGTACAGAACAGGAAATGGTCTGCAGTGATGCCCAGAACCTTTGTGACTCTGATTCAGGCCGTGAGGACCAAGTTTCGGAGCATAATGTTGACCCTTTGTCACAAACTGTAACACCTGTGGTTATAGACAATGAGGAACATACTGATGAAGATGAGACTCAGATACCCGATTGGGATGACAACTTAAATATTCGGTCAGGGCAAGAAGAGGCTCGGTCAGAGGGGGAGGGGAGTGCAAACACAACAATTGATGATGAAGTTCTAGATCCCACCTACTGTCAACCCACAGTCAGGCACTCGAGGAGGTCAACAGAGGTGGTGCAGGAGGATGCAACTGATGACGAAGTTACCTTGCGCCTTCCTGGACAGAGTCGGAGTACTGGTAGCACGTCTACAACTGCATCCTCAGCCACCACTCTGCCTCTCAGCATTATTCGGGGTGGATCAACAGGTCTCATGGCCTCTAAGCCTTGCCTAGCCTGGTCCTTTTTTGACATAGAAAAAGATCGCCCAAATTATGTGATCTGTAAAATTTGTCATGGTTCTCTTAGTAGAGGTCAAAACCTCAGCAGTTTGACAACTTCTTCCATGAATCGTCACATGAATAAATATCATATGGCCCGGTGGGAAGCTCACTGTGCTGCAATGCGGCCTAGCGGAGCGAACCATCCACCGCCTGCCCCTTCCAGTGCATCCGCGCTCTCGTCATCTTCTAGGACTGTGGGGACAGCTGTCACACCTGTTTTTCCACCCACAACTTCCACCACTGTAACCGCAACAGGCAGTTTGCTTGGTAGGTCGTCAGTTGTTTTGGAAGGGGAAACAAGTGAGTGTGTACAGCTCTCTCAGACATCGATAGCACCAACTTTGGATGAAGGCAACATCATGTCTCCGCCTGCACTTTCCTCACAAACCTGCATTTTTCCAGGGACACCCTACTCAACACCGTCTACACACAGCAGCCAGATCTCTGTCCCTCAGATGTGGACAAATAAAAGGCCATTTCCTGCGACCCATGACAAAGCTAAGAGGTTGACTCTATCCCTCTGTAAGCTGTTGGCTACAGAAATGCTGCCTTTCCGCCTAGTGGACACACAGGATTTTAGAGACCTTATGTCTGTCGCTGTGCCCCAGTACCAGATGCCTAGTCGCCACTACTTCTCTAAGAAAGGTGTGCCCGCGCTACACCAGCATGTCGCACACAACATCACCGCTTCCTTGAGAAACTCTGTGTGTGAACGGGTGCATTTCACCACCGATACTTGGACCAGTAAGCATGGACAGGGACGTTACATGTCGCTGACTGGGCACTGGGTAACTATGGTGATAGATGGTGAAGGGTCTGCTGCACAAGTCTTGCCGTCCCCACGACTTGTGTGTCAATCCTCTGTCTGTCCAAGTTCCGCCACTGCTTCTGCATCCTCCACCTCATCTGGGTCCTCCACCTCCGCCCCAAGCCTGCCTGGTCAGGCCACCAGCGTTCTCACTGCGCAGAAGGAATCACGCACCCCTCATTACTATGCTGGCAGCAGAGCGCAACGGCATCAGGCGGTCTTTAGCTTGACATGTCTTGGGAATAAGAGTCACACAGCTGAGGAGTTGTGGTCAGCTCTGCGGTCCGAGTTTAATAAATGGTTGTCTCCACTCAACCTGCAGCCTGGTAAGGCCGTGTGCGACAATGCTGCAAACCTGGGTGCGGCCCTTCGCCTGGGCAAGGTGACACACGTACCTTGTATGGCTCACGTGTTGAACCTTGTCGTGCAGCAATTTTTAACACAGTATCCCGGCCTAGATGGCCTTCTGAACAGGGCACGAAAACTGTCTGCTCACTTCCGCCGTTCAAGCGCCGCAGCTGAGCGACTTGCATCGCTCCAGAAGTCTTTCGGCCTGCCGGTTCATCGCCTGAAATGCGATGTGGCGACACGCTGGAATTCAACTCTCCACATGTTACAGCGACTGTGGCAGCACCGCCGTTCCCTGGTGCAATACGTCATGACGTATAGCCTGGGCCAACGAGATGCAGAGGTGGGGCAGATCACCCTGATGGAGTGGTCTCAGATCAAGGACCTATGCACCCTTCTGCACAGTTTCGACATGGCGACGAATATGTTTAGCGCTGACAATGCCATTATCAGCATGACGATTCCAGTCATTTACATGCTGGAACACACGCTAAACACTATTCGGAGTCAGGGGGTGGGACAACAGGAAGGGGATGAACTACAGGAGGATTCATATGCGCAAGACACAACAACATCACCAAGGTCCAGACGTTCATCATCACCAAGGCGCCAGGCATGGGAGCATGGGGGACAGGGATCAACAAGGGCGCATGGTAGCAGGCGAGATGTTGAGGAAGGTGCAGGAGGAGATGAAGAAATGGAGGACGAACTGTCCATGGACATGGAAGACTCAGCAGATGAGGGAGACCTTGGTCAAATTTCAGTTGAAAGAGGTTGGGGGGAGATGTCAGAGGAAGAAAGAACGGTTAGCACCTCTATGCCACAAACACAGCGTGGACTTGGTCCGCATGGCTGCGCAAGACACATGAGTGCCTTCTTGTTGCACTACCTCCAACATGACCCTTGTATTGTCAAAATTAGAAGTGATGATGACTACTGGCTTGCCGCACTATTAGATCCCCGGTACAAGTCCAAATTTTGTGACATAATTCCAGCCATAGAAAGGGACGCACGTATGCAGGAGTATCAGCAGAAGCTGTTACTCGATCTTAGATCCGCTTTTCCACCAAACAACCGTGCAGGTGCAGGGAGTGAATCTCCCAGTTGTAACTTGACAAACATGGGACGGTCTCGTCATCTTCAACAGTCTACACGTACCAGTAGGACCGTATCTGGTGCTGGTAACAGCAATTTTATGGAATCTTTTCATAATTTTTTTAGACCCTCCTTTGCAAGGCCACCAGAGACAACAAGTCTGACACATAGTCAACGGCTGGAGAGGATGATACAGGAGTATCTCCAAATGAACATCGATGCCATGACTTTGCAAATGGAGCCTTGCTCCTTTTGGGCTTCAAACCTAGAAAAATGGCCAGAGCTCTCAACTTACGCCTTGGAGATTTTGTCGTGTCCAGCTGCCAGCGTTGTCTCTGAACGTGTCTTCAGTGCTGCTGGGTGTGTGCTGACAGATAAGCGCACGCGTCTGTCCAGTGACAATGTGGACAGACTGACGTTCATCAAAATGAACAAGTCATGGATCCAGAAGGAATTTACAACCCCTGTGTCATCCTGGGGAGAGTAAATGCTTGTGGATTTGGAATGTGCTTGATGCAAATTTAGCTGTGAAGTGTACAACTAGGGCACAAGTGCTGCCACTGAATGGGTGGGTGTGTGTGGGGCACAATTTTTGGAAAAAAAGGGAGACTCCGCTTGGTGTAACCCTTGCTTACATTGTTTTTAAAAGAAGCCAAGATGAACAAGTCATGGTTCAGCAAAGACTTTATCTACCTACCCCAGTGTTATGCTGGGGACGGTTAATTATGGCGTATTTTTGAATGTGCTTGATGCAAATCAAAACATCCTGTTTGCAACTAGGGCCCAAGTGCTGCCACTGATGGGGTGGGTGTCTGTGTGGCCCAATTTTTGGAAAAAAGGGAGACTCCGCTTGGAGTAACCCTTGCTTGCTGTGTTTTTAAAAGAAGCCAAGATGAACAGAGCTGGGATCAGGAAAGACTTTGCTACCTACCCCGGTGTCATCCTGGGGACGGTTAATTATGGCGTATTTTTGAATGTGCTTGATGCAAATCTAGCTGTGAAGTGTACAACTAGGGCACAAGTGCTGCCACTGAATGGGTGGGTGTGTGTGGGGCACAATTTTTGGAAAAAAAGGGAGACTCCGCTTGGAGTAACCCTTGCTTACATTGTTTTTAAAAGAAGCCAAGATGAACAAGTCATGGTTCAGCAAAGACTTTATCTACCTACCCCGGTGTCATGCTGGGGACGGTTAATTATGGCGTATTTTTGAATGTGCTTGATGCAAATCAAAACATCCTGTTTGCAACTAGGGCCCAAGTGCTGCCACTGATGGGGTGGGTGTCTGTGTGGCCCAATTTTTGGAAAAAAGGGAGACTCCGCTTGGAGTAACCCTTGCTTGCTGTGTTTTTAAAAGAAGCCAAGATGAACAGAGCTGGGATCAGGAAAGACTTTGCTACCTACCCCGGTGTCATCCTGGGGACGGATAAGAATGGCGTATTTTGGAATGTGCTTGATGCAAATCTAGATGTGAAGTGTACAACTGGGGCACAAGTGCTGCCACTGAAGTGTTGTCTGTTTGGCCCAATTTTTGGAAAAAAGGGAGACTCCGCTTGGAGTCACCTTGCGGTGTTTTACATGACTTTAGAAGGGCGTGCCATGCCTATATCTGTGTCTCCTCCTCTTTTTCCTTGTCCAGCTCTTTTGTTTTTGCATAAGTATATGTCCTTGTCACTTTCCCATGTGTTTGTGTTGTGTTGTGAGTTGTTTGTGACCTTTTGGACACCTTTGAGGGTGTTTTCTAGGTGTTTTTATGTGTTTGTGATTGCCTACCATTGTTTCCTATGCAGTTCGAGTTCGGTTCGTCGAACGTTCGACGAGCCGAACTCGAACGGGACCTCCGTTCGGCGAACCGATCTCGAGCCGAACCGGGACCGGTTCGCTCATCTCTACCGGTCAGTACCGGCGGGCCGTCGCCCGACCCCGGTCCTACAGTTCCGCATTGATCCACCACTCCTGCAGACGGCCACCACCGTCTGCCAACCTTGCTGTCAGTGCCTGGGCCACAAACCCAGACACCCAAGTGTTTACTCCTCACTCTTCAACTCCACTGCTCTAACTGACACTTTTACCGCCTCCAGGCCTGTGAACTCCTTGGTGGGTGGAGCCAACCGCTTAGCTCCGCCCCACCTGGTGTGGACATCAGACCCTGGAGGGAGGCAACAAGGGTTTTATGTTTGGCTGGTGTCCCTGTCTAATGGGGGTGGGGTGTTTGCGTGGTATCTGTGACGACCTGGCTAGGCCAGGGCGCCATATATATATATATATATATATATATATATATATTATAGATTGTTGGACTGTAAATCAGTTCATGTATGTATTTTTGCATTGACTGAGTGGCAAGTGGTGTACACTTGTGTGTATTACATAGTAAATCCTGTTGCTACATATGCTTAAAACTATTTCTCATACTGTTTTCCAAATTGTTAATGCTTTTTCATATATGAAATAATTAAAGCCCATATTAGAATACAGTTGGCCAAACCTGATATCATGTGATTTATATAAAGTCCTCCCATCTCTCCCCAGACAGATAATGACTGATGACGTGCGGCTTGTTATATTTCAGCTGCCAATCTTTAAGTTCTCCAGGAGATAAACCACTGCCAGATGAGTTCCGTGGAAGACAGAGGAGTATGGAGGGGACAGAGGAGTCTGGTATTGGCTTTCTCATAGAGAAAATATGAGCACTCAACTGAGCGTTCCTGTGCATGGGGGAATAGATGTTGTTAGTGTCTGGCTGAACAAGCATTCAGCCAACAGCTATCTAATGAGTATAAAAGGCTTATTGAAAAGGCAAATAGTTTCTATAGATCATATCACTTTGCATAATGTAAGAAAACTGACGGCAGTTCCTAACATGTAAGTGTGAACAGGTGCATATGGGATGCCCTGGCAAAACCAGGTAGTCACAGATAGGCCCCCGCATAACACCTTCCCTCATTAGGAAACACACAGCCAACCAGAAAACCCTAGTCACCTCCCCTTAGGGAAAGATAAACACACCTGTGGGCGTGACCAAGCGGTTGGGACACGCCCACCCAGGGGTCCAGACAGCCCAGGGCGGGAAAACAGTCAGAAAGTGTTGAGAGTTCAGTTTGGAGAGGAGTGTGGGCTGGAGCTAGGGGTGGCTCCAGCGTTGAAGTCCAAGTTGAACGGTACCAGGGTAGGAGCCCTGGTGTCACTGGCTAGGAGGCAGACGGTGGTCAGACTGCAGCTGGTTAATTAACCAATTGAGGCCAGGACAAGAGGTCCTGTCCCACCCAAAGTCCCTCATAGAAGACAACAGCCCACCGATTAGGGATAAGAGGTCACCGCCAGGGCCCATAGATCCCACGGGCCAGCGTCTGTGGGCACGGCTCCTTAGGCCACATCCAGCCGGGAGCGGACTCCTGAGTTTCAGACTAGGAAAGTCCACCTTACACACAGCAGGACAAGGATAGAGACCACCAGCCGGGTGGAGGACCAGAACGCAACCGGGTGCGGCACCGGCCACCATCACCTTGGTTTACTAGAGACTTGTGTGTTTTACTAACTGTGAGTACACCAGCACCCTCTGCGGTCGCCATTTCCTGCACGCACCAAAGGTGTCCCGGGGCCACCATCCCTGCCCACGGAGGGGTTAACAACTCCCTGCACAACATCTCCACTGGGTGCCCCTTAACAGCATCGGTGGTGTCCCACCTCACCACACACCGTGGGTGGTGTCACGAACTTAATACGGACCAGCCCGTCCCCCCATTTATTCGGCGTGTTGTTAGGGCCAGGTGGACGGGCAGACCCAGGAGGTGGATCCACTGGGCCAAACACCTCACTGAAGGCAAGGGGTCCGGTAGCCGGAGCACTACAGGTAGCAGGACAGTCCGTTCAAAGGAGTGGAGTGTAGAAGTCCCTGGGACCACGGAGTCACTGAAGGTAGTCCGGATGACGGAGCTCAGGTTCGGAGGCCGAGATGTTGTCAGGCAGAGTCCGGAACCGACAGAGCAAGAAGACGGGTCACCACAGGGATCAGAGATGGTATGGACTGACAGGATGGTGGACAGTCACCGTTCGGGGTTTGGGAATCGTCAGGACCGGATGGCGAGGCAGGAGCGGCTCTAGGAGAGAGATAGGTAAGTATACCGCAAGTCACAAGGAGACCTGACTCCTAGCTTAGCAAAACACGAAGAACAGGCCCCGCCTACATGGAAAGGATTCCCCTATATACCCTGTACCTGATTCTTCAAAATATCCTGTTGGAGGACACTGGCCCTTTAAGAGAGGGTCAATAACCGCGCGCGCGCCCTAATGCGCATGCGCGAGGCCCGGGTGCCAGAAGCCAGAGCAGGGAGCGGTGAACAGGAGGCAGGAGAGGCGGGCTGGGGCCGAGTTGCCGACGGGCGCCGGGAGCGGGGACCGGGCTGCCTGGGGACCGCAGGCGATGGAGCAGGAAGGCTGTGGAGCGGGGGACCGGGAAGCCTGGCACAGGAGCGGCGGAGCGCGACCCGAGAGCGGGGAAGCGTGGCAGGGGAGCCGGTAAGCAAGGCAGGGGAGCCGGGGAGCATGGCAGAGGAGCCGGGAGCATGGCAGGGGAGCCGGGGAGCCTAGCAGGGGAGCGTGACACGTGTCCGCGAGACCCCCGGGTCCGGAGACCCTCGAGCCACCACTCCTGAAGGCCCGGATCCGAGCAGCAACCGGCTGCTGGCACAGGGGTGGCACACATACTGAATATAACATATACTGTAATAAAGAGATAGTTAGTGGTCATGCCTTCTCATTGAGCACAACTTCCCATTAGCTTTAGTTCGCTCATCTCTATTCATGAGCCATTCGGCAAGACCCATCCAGTGAGCTATTGTCCAACGTGACTTGCAGCTTAGAGAATTCATCTCATCAGTTGAGTCCATAAAAGGTTGGCTGGGTTTTGAGCACCATATGGAGATTCTTTTTCTGCACATGATAAACCGGCTTAATAATTGCAGGTGTCTGTAGTTCTTTCCAATACAGCATGCAGGTTTGTACAGTCGTGTGTGTGTGGCATATTTTAATACATGGAAATAGTGTATGGTTTTATTTTCCATTAACGATATGATAGTGATATCTGGCATGATACAGATGTATAATGTTGTGTTATTTATGTACACATGGTGTTAATATTTAGACACTGTACTAATTTTTGGGGGTTATACCTAATTTATGTACTGTAGATAGATTTGGGTCCAGCCAGATCATGTCACTTGGCATAATGTAAGAAACTGACAGCACTTCCTAACATGCAAGTGTGAAGAGGTGCATACTGAATATAACATATTATTTTCCTCTATTTTCCAGCTGAGTACATGATTCTTGGGGAGTTCACGTCACTAATCACTAGGACTTGGCTGTGCAGTATGCACCAGGGGCAACTGTCGCGGGCGGTGGAGGGGACGCCGCCCTCTCCCTCTGCTCGGGTCCGGCTGCCGCGGCTGCTGCGGCCTGCTGCTGCTTGGTGGCTCGAGCGATGGGCCGGATCCCGGGGACTAGAGCGGCGCTCCTCGCCCGTGAGTGAAAGGGGATTGGGTTTTGGGATAGTTTATTGTCCGTGACGCCACCCACGGCTGTGGTGATTGAGTGGACACCACCGCTGCTCTGTTTGGGGAGCCCGGGAGTGCTGGTACGGAGCAGCCAGTTGTTGATTTGCCCCTCCGTGGGTAGGGGTCTTGGTGCTCCCGGGGCCCAGTGATGGGGTTGGTATGGTGGACAGGCGGGTATGGGGCCTGTGGAGGTGCAGGGGCGCAGGGGCAGCGCTGTGCCGCACGGCACGGAGGTACTCACTCAGCCAGTAAACACGACACAGTTCTCGGTAAACAAACGGCTGGTTGGACGGGTCCCTCGGACGGTTACGGTGCTGCGGTTCCCTGCAGTTAGCGGTGACGGTCTCTTCCCTGCACTTATGTAAAGTCTCTTGGTAGCGATGGGTCCCCACCGGTTACCCACTCCTCGGCTTCAATCTGGGCCGAAGGAGCCTTACTTTGCCCGCAGGCGCTGGCCCTGGGAAACTGGTGCCCTGGTGGTGGCGGTGTCTCCCCTTCACGGTCGGGCTGTTGCCTTCAATCGGGAGTTGGTTGTTAGGAGACAGAGGTCCCCTTCACTGACGGATTTGGCAAATTATGGCGACTCCTAGCCTTGCCGGGATCCGAAAGGCCCCTGCCCTGGTGCTGACTGTTCTTCGTATACTGCTCCAGTACCGCCGGGTCACCACCCGTCCGCGGTCCTTCCAGCAACCTCCAAACAGTCCCCCTGTAGACTATCACCGTCGTCTGCTGACCTTGCTGTCTCAGTCCGGGGCACACACCCGGACCAACTTCAGGCTTTACTACTCTCACTTTTCTGTCACTTCAGCTTCTCTCTTTAGCTCCTCTACCACTTCGCTTCCTTCTTCTTTCACTTCCCTAACTTCACTGCCTGGTTTTCCCGCCTCCAGGGCTGTGAACTCATCGGTGGGCGGAGCCAACCACCTGGCCCACCCCCTGGTGTGGACATCAGCCCCTGGAGGAAGGCAACAAGGATTTTGGGTTAGCTTGGTGTACCTGTAGGGAATGTGGGGTGCATGTGATGTTGTGACCTGTGACCCCTGGCTTGCCCAGGGCGTCACATTCCCCCTTAGCAAAACGCAGACAGTCCTCGGACTGCCCGTCCAACACCGGTTTTATTTTCCTTTTGTTTTTTTTCTGAAAAGATAGGGAAAACGGTAACATATATACAATTTATGGCATCATCCCACATCGGGAGGTTCAGTGCTTAAACGTTGCAAACATTAAAACGGTTAACGGTTACGGTCTCCGCTCTCTCCCACCCAAGTAACCTGGCCCTGATGCTGCCCCTAAAGCCCGGGCAGCACCCCATGACCCCAGTCCAGCACAAGTTACCCGAGCGGGATCTGTCCTTCCCCTCTAGAGGGTAGCCACCGGTTCCTGTGGTGGCTGGGCCCCAGCCTGCTCTGCTGTGGGCCCTCCCTCCAACCTGCCTCTCCGGAGGTGGTAAATGCGGAAACGGTAACGGTAACACAACTTATTTACAAGCCACTAGCATCTGTGGTTGCCCTGCAAGTTCACGGGCTTGTCCATAGGAGTTCCTATGCATATTTTCCAAACGGTCCCCACGGGGACAACAATGCCGGCAACGGCTGGTTCAATCACAGTGCTGACAATCAGGTTACTGTTCGGTAATCATTTTCATTTTTAAACACTGGTGGTCCCAACGGGGACAACTTTTAGGCGGAGGACCGCCGGCTTAGCAGTCCATCCTCAATCGCGGGGCTCTAGTGCCACCTTCACATGGTGCCCCGCTGTGGACCCCGATGGTAGCTCGCTGCGGGTGATCTTCCTCCATATTCATGCAGGCATGCACATCCGCTCTACACCCCTCTCGGGCATCGATCTCCCTGCGCAGCTGCCGTTGCCGCCGCTCCCAGCCGGGAGCACTTTCTGTTTGCTCCGGTTCAGCGTGTGCGGGGGACGGACCCAGCCAGAGTCCCTCCGTGTCGGCTACGATCGGCACCTTCAGTAATGAGGGACCCCGCTGTGACATGGCCTGCTCTGCCGCTTGGCAGCTACATCCCCCCCGTGCCTCAGCCGAGGCCCGGTGCCTGGGAGCGGTCAACGTGACTCGCGGTGTTGGCGTTTGATCGAGGATCGCCTCCGCTGCGGCCGGGCGGACTGCCGGGGCCGTCATCATCTCCGTCGCGGCTGGGATGGAAGCCGGGACGGGTGCCAGGGCGGTGGTAAAGGTAAGGCCCGGGGGCCGCAGGTCTGGGCCCTCTCCCACAGATGCTGCGGGCTCTGCTACCGGTGGCAGGGGTAACGGGTCGGTCGGGGCGTTAGCCGCAGGCATGGGCAGTGAGGGAGGTAGCGTGGTGGACGGCAGCAGGCCGGGCCCCTCAGCCGTATCGACCAATCCCTCGGGGACATAGGGGCGTGGGTCGCTTACCCGCTCCTCTGAGACCACCTCCACTTCGGATGCCCAAACGGTTGCGGCCAGGCCCTTCATCTCCGACGTCCACTTCGCCAGCATGAAGTGGACTTGGGCCTGGAGCTTCTGGTACATCTTGCTTCTGGATCCAGGAACGTGTTTCAGCAGAGTCCTGGCGTCCCTGCACGCTACAGCGCTAGTTACATGCGGCTGCGACCACCGCTCTTCCAGCGGCTCCGTTGGGCGCAGACATCTTGTTTCCGTCCCCCTTAGCCTCTTTCCGGCCCCTCCTCTATCGGGGCGGGGTTTTGGCCTTCGCGCCTCTGCTACTCGAGAAGACGCTCGAGCGGGAACTTTTCGCCTCAAAGATGGCGACTTCTGAAATTTTCCGGCCGGATACCTCCGGCGGTCACAAGGCGCACCTCTACCCAACGGCAGAGCGGTAAGATCCTGTTCGTGATGCCAAGTTGTCGCGGGCGGAGGAGGGGACGCCGCGCTCTCCCTCTGCTCGGGTCCGGCTGCCACGGCTGCTGC
Source organism: Anomaloglossus baeobatrachus (assembly GCF_048569485.1). NCBI lineage: Eukaryota > Metazoa > Chordata > Amphibia > Anura > Aromobatidae > Anomaloglossus > Anomaloglossus baeobatrachus. The sequence goes on from NC_134354.1 coordinate 303,375,167, forward strand.
GGCCTGCTGCTGCTCGGTGGCTCGAGCGATGGGCCGGATCCCGGGGACTAGAGCGGCGCTCCTCGCCCGTGAGTGAAAGGGGATTGGGTTTTGGGATAGTTTATTGTCCGTGACGCCACCCACGGCTGTGGTGATTGAGTGGACACCACCGCTGCTCTGTTTGGGGAGCCCGGGAGTGCTGGTACGGAGCAGCCAGTTGTTGATTTGCCCCTCCGTGGGTAGGGGTCTTGGTGCTCCCGGGGCCCAGTGATGGGGTTGGTATGGTGGACAGGCGGGTATGGGGCCTGTGGAGGTGCAGGGGCGCAGGGGCAGCGCTGTGCCGCACGGCACAGAGGTACTCACTCAGCCAGTAAACACGACACAGTTCTCGGTAAACAAACGGCTGGTTGGACGGGTCCCTCGGATGGTTACGGTGCTGCGGTTCCCTGCAGTTAGCGGTGACGGTCTCTTCCCTGTACCTATGTAAAGTCTCTTGGTAGCGATGGGTCCCCACCGGTTACCCACTCCTCGGCTTCAATCTGGGCCGAAGGAGCCCTACTTTTCCCGCAGGCGCTGGCCCTGGGAAACTGGTGCCCTGGCGGTGGCGGTGTCTCCCCTTCACGGTCGGGCTGTTGCCTTCAATCGGGAGTTGGTTGTTAGGAGACAGAGGTCCCCTTCACTGACGGATTTGGCAAATTATGGCGACTCCTAGCCTTGCCGGGATCCGAAAGGCCCCTGCCCTGGTGCTGACTGTTCTTCGTATACTGCTCCAGTACCGCCGGGTCACCACCCGTCCGTGGTCCTTCCAGCAACCTCCAAACAGTCCCCCTGCAGACTATCACCGCCGTCTGCTGACCTTGCTGTCTCAGTCCGGGGCACACACCCGGACCAACTTCAGGCTTTACTACTCTCACTTTTCTGTCACTTCAGCTTCTCTCTTTAGCTCCTTTACCACTTCGCTTCCTTCTTCTTTCACTTCCCTAACTTCACTGCCTGGTTTTCCCGCCTCCAGGGCTGTGAACTCATCGGTGGGCGGAGCCAACCGCCTGGCCCACCCCCTGGTGTGGACATCAGCCCCTGGAGGAAGGCAACAAGGATTTTGGGTTAGCTTGGTGTACCTGCAGGGAATGTGGGGTGCATGTGATGTTGTGACCTGTGACCCCTGGCTTGCCCAGGGTGTCACACAACTATTGTCACCAAATGGAATTCACATTTAGCAATCGTGCCACAGATAACAATTCATTTTTCACTAAGGATGAGAAAGGATAATTTTAATAACACTGACCAAATATAATTTGTTTTGCTTAGAAATAAGCGATAAGTGTAATGGGCGTATTTATTCATGGTGTGTAAAGTGTAAATACGTCCCTGCCTATACCAAAGAGCTGGCATATCTAGTGAACGTATAGATAAATCAGTCTTTCTCCAAATCCTAGAAAAGTGTTCGCTAGCTTAGTTCTGGCTGCTGAAGATCCTCAGATAATTTCCTATAATACCTGTTTTTTTCATTGCTGAGCACATCTACACAACAGGATTTGTAGAAAGGAGCTTTGATCTTTTTCAGGTCTAGGTTTTCTGAAAGTCTTTGCCAGGTGTAAATTATGCTTATCACAAACACTTGATAGTTTGAAAACAATACAAAACAACTGTTTTCTTTGAAGCAGAAGCATATTCTTTAATCAAGTAGATTTTTTAACACGTTTACTTTGCTTTTAGAAATTGGAGCCGATTTAATTATATGTCTGTGAGCCAAGATGTTTCTCCATGTGATGCATCTGTCGCGGGCGGAGGAGGGGACGCCGCGCTCTCCCACTGCTGCTTGGGTCCGGCTGCCGCGGCTGCTGCGGCCTGCTGCTGCTCGGTGGCTCGAGCGGTGGGCCGGATCCCGGGGACTCTAGCGGCGCTCCTCGCCCGTGAGTGAAAGGGGGGTTGTTGGGTGTGGGGATGGTTTATTGTCCGTGACGCCACCCACGGTTGTGGGGATTTGTAGCACCACCGCTGCTCAATATGGGGATCCCGGGAGTGGTGATTCGGAGCAGCCAGGTGTTGTGTTGCCCCTCCGTGGGTAGGGGTTGGTGATCCCGGGGCCCAGTGATAGTGTGGAAGGTGCAGGGCCTGGTGGGCGCAGGGACGCGGGGGCAGCGCTGTGCCTTGCGGCACTGTGGTACTCACTCAGCCTGAGACGTTGACACAGTTTTATGGTAAACCACACGGCTGGAAAGACGGTTCCCACGGACGCTGCACTTGCTCTCCCAGTAGGTAACGGTGATGTCCCTTTGACCTGCACCTAGTGTTTCTGTGTTGGTAGCGATGGGTTCCCACCGGTAACCCTCTCACCGGCTTGGATATGGGCCGGAGGAGCCCTACTTTGCCCGCAGACGCTGGCCCTGAGGAACTGGTGCCTTGGCGGTGGCGGTGTTCCTCCTTAATGGTTGGACTTTTGCCTTCAGTCGGGACTTGGTTGTTGGGGGATCGACGTCCCCTTCACTGACGGATTCGGCAAATTCTGGCGACTCCTAGCCTTGCCGGGGTCCGAGAGGCCCCTGCCCTGGTGCTGACTGTCCTTCGTATACTGCTCCAGACTGCCGGGCCACTACCCGTCCGCGGTCCTTCCAGCAACCTCCGAGCAGTCCCCCTCCAGACGATCACCGCTGTTGCTGACCTTGCTGACACTGTCCTGCACTTAGCTGGACTAACTTCAGGTCTTTCTACGTTCACTTTTGCTCCTTTTCTTCTTTGCTCCACTACCACTTCACTTTCACTTAGCTGTTTACTCCTTCACTCCCCTAACTGTTCTGTCTGGCTTTCCCCGCCTCCACGGCTGTGTACTACTCGGTGGGCGGAGCCAACCGCCTGGCCCACCCCCTGGTGTGAACATCAGCCCCTGGAGGAAGGCAACAAGGATTTGAGTAGCTTTGGTGTTCCTAACTGGGATGTAGGGTGTGGTGGTGTAATGACCTGTGACCCCTGGCTTGCCCAGGGCGTCACATTCCCCCTTAGCAAAATGCAGACCGTCCACGGGCTGCCCGTCCAACACCGGTTTTATTTTCTGTAAGTATAAAAAGGTAAACGGTAACATTTTAATGCATAACATCATCCCACCACGGGAGGCACATTTCTTAAACGTTACTAAACAGTTTTACGGGTATGGTTTCCGCTCTCTCCCACCCAAGCAACCTGGCCCTGATGCTGCCCCTAAAGCCCAGGCAGCACCCCTTGACCCACAGTCCAGCACAAGTTACCCGAGCGGGATCTGTCCTTTCCCTCCAGAGGGTAGCCACCGGTTCCTTTGGTGGCTGGGCCCCAGCCTGCTCTGCTGAGGGCCCTCCCTCCAACCTGCCTCTCCGGAGGCGGCAGCTGCGGAAAACGGTACGGTAAAACAACATATTTACAAGCCACTTAACGTTTGTGGTTGCCCTGCAAGTTCACGGGCTTGTCCACGGATAGTTCCCATGCTAAACTTTTTAAACGGCCCCCACGGGGACAACGGTGCCGGCTCCGGCCGGTTCAATCACTGTAAATCTGGTGAAGTACACGGTAATCATCATTTTTCTTATCATTCTCAACACTTTCAAACTTTTAAACAACACTCTGGTGGTCCCAACGGGGACTGGACAACGGTGCTCCGCTGCCCTACTCATATTCTTCGGCTGCGGCGGGCCCATCCTCTTCTGACATGGGCTCGGTGTCAGGCCCGGAATCACTATCGCCGGCCTCTGCACCAGACGGGTGGCTACCAACTGCCGTAACTTCTAGGCTGGCTGCTCTCTTGGCCACATTCACGGAGGGGTGTACGCCCGACGGGCCAGGCACAGTACGGTGCACGGGTAAGGAGGGCGGAGGTGGTGTGGTAGCCAGGGGCAGAATGGGTCCCTCAGCCGCAGCGGCCGGTCCCTCGGGGACATAGGGGCGTGGGTCACTCACCAGCTCCTCCATCATGGCCTCCATCCCATACACTCATGCAACCGCAGCTATATCGTCCACCTCCGCGGTCCACTGCTCCATCAGCCTGCAGATCTGGCTTCGGTAGTGTCGGCAGATCCCTGCCGTTCGGGCCCTCAGCCATGCCGCTATTCCGGGCACCGGCTCAGTAGCCTCCGCGTAGCTGGGCGGGACAGACATCTCTTTGTAAGGCTCGGCAAATCGCAGGGTCCCAGCGGCTTGGATCGTACAGCCACGCGCTACATACATCCAGCCGCCATCGTGTCCCCCTTAGCTTCTTTCCGGCCACTCCTCTATTGGGGCGGAGTCTTTGGCCTTCGCGCCTCTGCTACTCGAGAAGACGCTCGAGCGGGAACTTTTCGCGCCAAAGATGGCGACTTCTGGAAATTTTCAGCCGGATACCTCCAGTGGTCACAAGGCGCACCTCTACCCAACGGCAGAGCGGTAAGATCCTGTTCGTGACGCCAAGTTGTCGCGGGCGGAGAAGGGGACGCCGCGCTCTCCCACTGCTGCTCGGGTCCGGCTGCCACGGCTGCTGCGGCCTGCTGCTGCTCGGTGGCTCGAGCGGTGGGCCGGATCCTGGGGACTCTAGCGGCGCCCGTGAGTGAAAGGGGGGTTGTTGGGTGTGGGGATGGTTTATTGTCCGTGACGCCACCCACGGTTGTGGGGATTTGTAGCACCACCGCTGCTCAAAATGGGGATCCCGGGAGTGGTGATGCGGAGCAGCCAGGTGTTGTGTTGCCCCTCCGTGGGTAGGGGTTGGTGATCCCGGGGCCCAGTGATGGTGTGGAAGGTGCAGGGCCTGGTGGGCGCAGGGACGCGGGGGCAGCGCTGTGCCTTGCGGCACTGTGGTACTCACTCAGCCTGAGACGTTGACACAGTTTTACGGTAAACCACACGGCTGGAAAGACGGTTCCCACGGACGGCTGCACTTGCTCTCCCAGTAGGTAACGGTGATGTCCCTTTGACCTGCACCTAGTGTTTCTGTGTTGGTAGCGATGGGTTCCCACCGGTAACCCGCTCCCCGGCTTGGATATGGGCCGGAGGAGCCCTACTTTGCCCGCAGACGCTGGCCCTGAGGAACTGGTGCCTTGGCGGTGGCGGTGTTCCTCCTTAATGGTTGGACTTTTGCCTTCAGTCGGGACTTGGTTGTTAAGGGATCGACGTCCCCTTCACTGACGGATTCAGCAAATTCTGGCGACTCCTAGCCTTGCCGGGGTCCGAGAGGCCCCTGCCCTGGTGCTGACTGTCCTTCGTATACTGCTCCAGACCGCCGGGCCACTACCCGTCCGCAGTCCTTCCAGCAACCTCCGAGCAGTCCCCCTCCAGACGATCACCGCTGTTGCTGACCTTGCTGACACTGTCCTGCACTTAGCTGGACTAACTTCTGGTCTTTCTACGTTCACTTTTGCTCCTTTTCTTCTTTGCTCCACTACCACTTCACTTTCACTTAGCTCTTTACTCCTTCACTCCCCTAACTGTTCTGTCTGGCTTTCCCCGCCTCCAGGGCTGTGTACTCCTCGGTGGGCGGAGCCAACCGCCTGGCCCACCCCCTGGTGTGAACATCAGCCCCTGGAGGAAGGCAACAAGGATTTGAGTAGCTTTGGTGTTCCTAACTGGGATGTAGGGTGTGGTGGTGTAATGACCTGTGACCCCTGGCTTGCCCAGGGCGTCACACATCTGCCCAAGCTAGCATTAATACAGAATCTCTAACAACCTTTAAAAATGTAAAGGGTATTCTGGTCTCAGAAGAAAACTCTAAGGCTATGTGCCCATGGGGAAAGTGTCCTGCGGATATATCCGCACGACATTCCGTAGGTGCTCCCAGGAAACAGCACCACAACTTTTGTCTGTCTCCATGCTGCGGAATGTCATGCGGATATGCTGCGGGCATTCTGCATTGAGGATACAGTACCATGGCTTTGGGACTGCATCCTCAATGCAGAACAAGTGCTGCAGTGATCGGGGTGCTCATACTTACCTCTATCATGCAGCACCTCGCTTTCCGGCGGCCGGGTCCCTGTCAGGCAGTGTCTGGTTTCACTGTGCTGGAGGTGGGCGGGCCTGAACTAGCTCCGGCTGTCACATGACCGGAGCTCGTGCAGGCTCCGCCCACCTCCTCCTTCCTGTACCTGGCTGGATCCACCGCGCTGCTGCCGCTACACCGGACGGAGAAAGTGACTCGGGTCTCTATCAAGGCAGGTAAGTATATGGGACCCTGAAGAGAAATCCGCTACAATAATTGACATGCTGCAGATTTTTCCACACGGAAATCCGCACGATTTCCGCTGCGGAAAAATCCGCAGCGTGGGCACAGCATTTCCCAAATGCCATAGAAATGGCTGGGGAGTAGCTGTGCTGCAGATTTTCGGAAAATCCGCGGCTTTTCCGTGAGAAATCCGCGGCAAAATCCGCGCATTTTCCGCAGCGTGGGCACATAGCCTAAGAATACAAACTGCCTAATCATGACAGTGTGAAATGCACATACTGTTATGATTATCTAGTCTTCCCCTATAGGGAAAGTTATGTGGCTACATGCAGGGCCGCCATCAGGGCATTACTCCTGGAACTCCTGTAGCGGGCCCGGTGAGCAGCAGGCAGGAGGGGGGGCCCAGGCACACTGACAGGCCCCTCCCCTTTCATTCCTCTGCTCACCGGGCGGGCCCCAGGGGCAGGGGGTGTGTAGTGTGACATGTCAACCTGCATTTGTCAACGTCCATGCCCCCTGCCCCTGGGGCCCGCCCGGTGAGCAGAGGAATGAAAGGGGAGGGGCCCGGGCAGTCAGCGTGTCCGTCCGGGCCCCCCCTCCTGCCTGCTGCTCAGCTCACTGCACGGCCCGGGCCAGCCCTGCGAAACTTAGTGTGATGACGTGTCCACACCCCCTGCACCTGGGTCCCGCCCGGTGAGCAGAAGAATGAAAGGGGACTGGCCCGGGCAGTCAGCGTGTCCGGGCCCCCCTCCTGCCTGCTGCTCAGCTTACTACTCACTGCACGGCCGGGCCAGCCCTGCGAAATGTAGTGTGACATGTCTGGCCTGGACACGCTGACACTACATTTCACAGGGCTGGCCGTGCAGTGAGCTGAGCAGTAGGCAGGAGGGGGGCCCGGAGACGCTCACTGCCCGAGCCCCTCCCCTTTCATTCCTCCCCTTTGTCTGTTAGCGTGCGTGTCAATAAAGTTTATTAGATGTGAATCCCCGCCCATGGTGATGATGACGCTATGACACAGGTCACAGGGCTGGATGGTTCTAGGCTGTAACCTCCCACCGTGGATCACGTGAGTGGTCACGTGATCGGCAAACCAGGAAGTCCTGTGTTCCAGTAGCTGTTCAACCAGGGTGCCGTGCGCTCCACTCAGACTCCATGTATCTGGTAAGGACATTATAATTTAGGGTACTTTCACACTTGCGTTCAGCGCAGTCCGTCACTATAGAGAATAGCGCAGTCCATTAACGCACTGCGCTATTCTCCATAGACTTGTATGGACGACACACTGTAACACAAGTGTCAGCGTTGTATCAAAATAACGACGCTGCGTCGGGTGGAAGGAACGCATGTAACTTTTTTTGAGCGGTGGAAACCTTTATTTTTCACTGCGCATGCTCATTTTTTTTTTTTTTTTAAATCACAGAAACTTTATTTTGTTTCTTGGCCGAACGTTCAGCTGAGCACCCGGCCGCCGGCATGTGAGAGCTATCAGCTGAGCGTCCGGCCACCGGCATGTGAGAGCTCTCAGCTGAGCGCCCGGCCGCCGGCATGTGAGAGCTCTCAGCTGAGCGCCAAGCCGCCGGCATCACTCTCAATAGCCAGCGGCCGAGTGCTCAGCTGAGAGCTCTCACATGCCGGCGGCTATTGAGAGCGATCAGCTGAGCGCCCGGCCACCGGCATGGGAGAGCAATCAGCTGAGCGCCCCCGGCTATTGAGAGCGATCAGCTGAGCGCCCGGCCACCGGCATATTAGAGCGATCAGCTGAGCGCCCGGCCGCCGGGTGATCAGCTGATCGTTCACAATAGTCTGCTGCCAGTAAAACTGTAAAGAAGAAAAAAAAAAGCTCTCGGTTGTTTTGTACGATCTGATGCATCCGTTGTGCCATTATATGAAACGCATCCGCTGCATCCGTCACACGACGCAATGCAACGGATGCCGTTCAACGCAAGTGGGAAACTAGCCTTATGCAGACCGGACTGTTGGAAAACATGTTAAGGCCGATTTGGCCGTGTGTATCATGTGAGTGGTGAAACATTCTGAGTAGGTTATCTGTATAGAACATATTGGACCATTCCGGGTTTTTTCTGGTGCCACTTTAGAATTTGCATGTTGATCAGAGGAGGGAGAGCAGGTGGGGAGGGAGACTTGGGCCCTATTTATAACCCCAGTATATCATATACTCCTATTGATACCAGGCTGAATAGGGATGAGCTCTGTGTTTGAGCCACTGATGTTAGTATAGGTGCTGTATCTTTCTCCCCTGATGAGCAGGTGAAGCGAAACGCGTCGGGAGGCACCTGGTTTGAAGACAAGGGTCAGTTCCAACAGGGCCAGTTGTGGACTGCCCTTGTAAGGGCGGGAGCTTGTGGGGAGTAGAAGGGTCAGCTTAGTCCCTAACAGGGTCAGTGACTGGACCTCCACCCCCGCTTTGCCGGTATTTGGATCAAAGAATACTGGAGAAGTTCGATCCACCATCTGAGATGAGAAGATCGGGGTGAGATCTTTCCACTTTTGAGTGGTTTTCTTTAATATCTTTCACTGATATGTATTGTATTAATGGGTATTGCTACCATCTAGAAAGTATATTTTCAGGGCACTAATCACGTTCCAGGGTGGTTGTGGTTGCCACCTGGTATGCCTATACACTGTAATATGGTGTGTGGTTACTCTAGAGACAGACACTGATTCATCCATTGATGTTTAAAGTACCTATGGGTATTTAAAAACGAATAGTAACAACACACTATATACATTAATATAAACCTAGGAATGACTGATCCAATTGAACGAGCATAGTGCCTATATTTGTACATCTTATTTAGATCTCATCGTTCTCTTGCTCTTTGTTGTTTTTGAGCAGATAGACAATCCCCTCTTTCATTGAAATTGGTAGTGCCGTGGTAATTGAATTATGTGGATGGCTGAACCAATTTCAGGTTTTTAAATGGGTGTTGGATCACTGTGTGTATTTCTATTTTAGAAGGACCCCAATTAAAGGTTACGTTTTAAATAAATCACATGTTGCTTTTTCGGAGTTAATATACATGTTGGAATCTGTTCTACTAAACCTACTGGTTGTGAATAAGTGCTTTTCTCCCCCAGAAATCATTTTTCCCAACGGATGATTACAGGACATCTGGACTCAGCCTAAAGCGGGCTTTACACGCTACGACATCGCTAATGCGGAGTCGTTGGGGTCACGGAATTCGTGACGCACATCCGGCCGCATTAGCGATGCCGTTGCGTGTGACATCGATTAGCGATTTTGCATCGTTGCAAAACAGTGAAAAATCGCTAATCGGCGACACGGGGGTCCATTCCCAATTATCGTTACTTCAGCAGTAACGAGGTTGTTCCTCGTTCCTGCGGCATCACACATCGCTGCGTGTGACGCCGCAGGAGCGAGGAACGTCTCCCTACCTGCCTCCCGGCCGCTATGCGGAAGGAAGGAGGTGGGCGGGATGTTACGTCCCGCTCATCTCCGCCCCCTCCGCTGCGATTGGGCGGCGGTTCAGTGACGTCGCTGTGACGCCGCACGGACCGCCCCCTTAGAAAGGAGGCGGTTCGCCGGTCACAGCGACGTCGCCGGGCAGGTAAGTATGTGTGACGGCTCTGGGCGATGTTGTGCGGCACGGGCAGCGATATGCCCGTGTCGCGCAACAGATGGGGGCGGGTACGCACACTAGCGATATCGGGACCGATATCGCAGTGTGTAAAGTAGCCTTAATTCTGCCTTATGTGGCATTTCTTGTTCACAACCCTCCTCAGCTCTCATAAAGAACAACCATCTATTTAAATCTCAGCTTAAAACGCCATGCATGGCCTGGGCACCAATCTGACCTGCATCCTCATATATGCTCTGAGGCTGCTGAGGTCAGGTCAGGAGACCCATGGCCAGTATATGCACTGTCCAAGTGTAGACCGGTTTTCACCGACTGCTGAATGAGCCTTAAAGTGAATCTGTCAGCAGGTCCTTTCTCCCCCATCCGAGATCAGCACACTGTAGAGACAGAGACCACGATTACAGCGATGTGTCACCCACTGAGCTGCTTGCTGTCATTGTGATAAAATCAATGTTTTCTCTGCTGCAGATTTAGCAGTTATACAGAGCTCATGAATATGCTGGACTACCTGTAGCATGCCAAGTAGTCCTGTAATGATAATCTCCTGCTGATTAACCAGTGATGTTATCAAAACTACACCAAGCAGCTCAATAAGTAACAATTGCCGAAAACAGGACTTACTCCCCCACGCCATGCTGTGCCCGGATTACGTGTTAAAAGCCTGGTGACAGATTCCCTTCAAAGGGGTTGTCAGGTCTAAATCCACAAGTCTGCATTATCACAATTTGGTTTCAACTAGTTTAAAAACCTGTATGTGACACATTCCCTTAAAGAAAAAAAAATAGATATACCAAAAATAAATATATACTAAAAGTTAGTTTTAAAAAGAAAAAAAAAAGTTAGAATAGAGTAGGGCCCTGCCAAAAGAGTCTACCTTGTCATGGTGGCAGGCTTACAAAAATCTGATCCTGATCAAAAGTTCACATACCTTGGTGATTTTGAAGGGAGCCAGCACGATCTGAAAATGGCATGGATCATATCAATGGTTGCTGTCTGGCACTGGGAGGGTCAGTTCTGATATAGTCCTGGTATCTGTAGAGCTTGCTCCACGTGCTGGGACCTGGGCTGGCCTTTAGTCACAATTGCCTCTTTTGCAACATGGAAGTGGCTATATACAGGTTACAGGTATGTGTGCTCTATTATGGTTCTGATTTTAATTTTATCTAGGAGGCCTTATGGCACATGAAATACATAATATAGAGTAGGACCCCCCTATTAAGATTTGCCGTGACATTGGCAGGGGTGGCTCAAAGAATTGATCAATTATTTGCTAAAAATCTCAATTTATATTATAGTACAGTTGGAATAAAACTGTGAATTTGCACTTTTTATATGATACTTGCCATTGTCAGATTGTGCAGGCTCCTTGTTCCTTGGTGATTTTGGCCTGAGAACATGCACAGAAGTTGACACAAATGGGCTTGAGTGGCTAATAAAGGTGACATCCTCACCTGTGACCTGTTTGCTTGTAATCAGTGTGTGTGCGTAAAAGCTGAGTGAGTATCTGGGATACAGGCAAAGCCTTGCATCTTTTAACCAGCCACTGACATTTCTGGATTGTGAGTCAAAGGGAAAGCAAAAGAATTGTGAATGGATCTATGGGAAAAGATAGTTGAACTGTACAAAATGATATCCAAGGAATTGACAATGCCACTCAGCAGTGTTCAAACTATGATTAATAAATGGAAAATTAGGGGTTCTCTAAAAATAAAACCATAATCAGGTAGCCCAACAAAAATTTGGCCACAACTGCCAGGAAAATTGTTCTGGATGCAAAGAAAAACATACAAATAACATCAGCTGAAATCCAGGACTCACTGAAAACTAGATGTGTAGGTGTTTCAAGATGCACAATAAGGCTGCTTTCACACATCCGGCTTGAGCTCTGCGGCTCAATCCAGCTGTGCAAGCTATGCAACGGATGCGGTGAACACACCGCATCCTTTGTATAAGTTTTTCCTTTGCGGCCAGTCCGGTTTTTGCCGCTTGCGGCATGCTACTGAGCATGCGCAGTGGCAAAAACCGCATGCGGCGGCCGGATGCGGTTATTGCCGCATCGCGCCGCATCCGGCCGCCATAGGCATGCATTGAAAAATGCGCCGCATCGGCTGAATGCGGCGCGATGCGGGTTTTTTTGCCGCACGAAAAAACTTGCCAGGCAACGTTCCATCCGGCCGCCGCATCGGCTAAATCTGCCGCATGCGGCAAAAAACGGACCGAACGGGAGCCCATGCGGCACAATGCGGCACTAATTAAAGTCTATGCAGAAAAAACGCAACCGGCAGCAAAAAAAACGGTTGCGATTTTCCTGCAAAGTGCCGGATTGTGCCGCATTGCAGAAACCGGAGGTGTGAAAGCAGCCTTAGGAGACACTTGAAGAAAAATGGGCTGCCTAGTCAAGTTGCCAGAAGAAAGCCAGTTACTGCACAAATGCCACAAAGTATCTCGCCTACAATATACTAAATAGCACAGTGACAAGCCTCCAAACTTCTGGAACAAGGCAATTTGGAGTGATGAGACCAAAAATCGAACTTTTTGGCCACAGCCATAAACGTTACATTTGTAGAGGTGTCAACAAGGCTTATGATGCACGGAGGTGGATCGCTGATGATGTGGGGATATGTAATCTATAAAAGGCACAGAAACTTGGTCAGAGTTGAAGGAAAGATGAATGCAGCACATTATCAGCAAATACTGGAGGCAAATTTGCACTCATCAGTCTGGAAGCTGCGCATGGAACGTACTTGGATGTTCCAACATGACAACGATCCAAAACACAAGGCCAAGTCGACCTGTCATTGGCTACAGCAGAAGAAAGTGATGGTTCTGGAGTGGCCATTAATTATAAGGAAAGGAGGGGTACACTGCCAAGGATGGAGAGTAGTAAACAGCGGGTGCTTACTCGTGCAGTAGTATAGCAACACGTATTAGAAAAAAGAAAAGTACTGCACATGAATGGGAAGCACAACCAAGTAATTATCTAATATATAAATGTGTGTGTGTGTGTGTGTATACACGCAAAAGGAATTCACACCGTGGCATTTACAATCACGAAAGCCAATCAAAACCCTAGGAACACTATACACGTACGCACCAGACACACCATTGGGAGGCCTGAAGGGAATAGGGCCGCCTACATGGGGGTTTTTAGGGGAAAGTGAGTAAAGTGACAGTTGAGCAGAGTTGAGAAAAGTGGAGTGAAAGAGAAGGAGGCTGAAGTGACTCTCCGAGAGGGAGAGGTCACAGGAGGAGCAGGGCTCCTGAGTACTAGGTGGCAGATGTTGGTCTGGGCCTGGTAGGAGCTGGAACCCCGGTCGCAGGGGATAGTGTCATGGGGCACGGACTGCCAAGGAGGGCAGCCGGCGGCCCTGAGCTATTACCGGACAGGGGCCAGGGCACGACGGGGTACGTGGACCCTAGGCCGGGAAGTAGCTTCACGCTGTTAAAGCCGGGCTTTGTTTCCTCTCAGGTAGCAGGGACGGACCGGCCGGTTGTGAGAGCACGCTTAAAACACCATGACAGACTCGAGTCTATAGTGAGTCAAATAGCTCTGCCCCTTTATTGAATCTGAAGGTTTCTTTATACCTTTCAAGCTGATTACGCAATATGAGACATGTGATATAGTTACATAACTTTAGATAATTACCAAATATAGTCATTTGGGATATAAGCATGATATCATCACATAAGGAAAGGATTAATATTTCAAGGCCAAAAAGATATGTAATAAAAAGCGTTTCAAGAGATGTAATCAATCAAACCTTGTCAAACAAGCTGCATAGGTCAAGATGACCGTATAAACAATTCTAGGGCCTTAATGATAGTCATAGCAGATGTGAAATGATAGTCATAGCAGATGTGAAATAGAACATCAATTACTCATTCCAAGATTGCATAACAGATTGCATAACGGATTGCATAACTGATTGCATAACTGATTGCATAACTGATACATCGAAAAAGATACAAAATGGCTTCTCTAACAATTCCCCTCTTTTGATTAATTATGTTCTATCTCATCTGTCCCTTCCTATAGGGTAGACCGCAGAGACTTGTCCTACTTTCACAATACACTAGGCTTTCCTTATGCGCATTATGGGGCCCTGCCATTCAAACGTGCTCTGTGGGATCGGCCTACATGTCCCTATACCCATCCTATCTACTGTTCCTAGAGGGGAATATATACTTAAGGCTATATAAGGCCATATATGTAGTATAATATCATATATGTGTGTTCTACCAGTTTATTCATTATATAAATGTGATATATGTTTGTATAGTCCTTGTAGTGTGTTTATATATCACACACTTTATGGTGTAACTTTATGGAGTCTTTGTAGTGTGTTTATACATCACACACTTTATGGTGTAACTTCATGGTGTATAGTATTAAAGTTCTTTTCATGCTGATGTTCTTGCATCTTGTGGTCAAACGATTCCATAGGACTTCCACAGTAGGCACAGTCGGTTAAGTCTGCCAGGGTATCTTTGTCACATATCATACATCTGCATCTCTTTGTGGTTGCTATGGTCATCATTACTTGAGTTTGGAGGGATTCAGTATCAATAGCTTCTCTCTTTTGGGGTTGGTATGTTCCTGAAAAACAGCTACAATTAGCTCCTAGAATTTTCTTTACAAGCATTACAAATAATTTTACCAATACTGCAATTACTAATATTATCAATGCTCCTTGAATGACATAGTGTATTATCCCTGTGATCCATCCACCCACACCTTTGAATAAATTCAGTGGGTTTAACCAGGAAAGCCATTCAGGGAAGGGTAGTTCACTCAATGCATTGGCTTCCTTAAATCCCTTCTTAAGTCTTTCCGCTCGGTCTATATCATGTGTAACCTGCATCAGTCCTTCAGGGTTTATGAAGTGACAACATGAAGGCCCCACCACCTGACAGAAACCTCCACTAGAAGCAGTGAGATAATCAAGTACCATAGAATGTTGATTGGTAATGATGATGAGCTGCTTTGTGTAGGCTGATTCTATATTTATAGCATCAAATAATAGATCAGTCACATTATCAAAAAATATCTCCTAGTTCTTGAATCATTTGGGCATTTCTCATGTTCCCCAACATTACTCCTAATGGACCTGTCAGTACCATTCCTGCCTGCATGTATCATGGTGTACTAAACAAATGCTTCTGTGTCTGTTTGCTAGATTTTGTGTCAGTATCACGTTTTGCAAGCATGTGTTGAGGGATATTTTTGTATGGGAAATCATCCTCACTCCATACCCATGTTGCAGGTTCCAATCTAGCCAATGTACAGGTTCCCTCCGCTCCCTTTGGAATCCATCTATAAGCTTTTTTTTCCCACAAACAATGTAAATACCTTTTGGAAGTTCAAACTGATATTCACTTAGTAACGCCATTACTACTGATACAAACCGCAAGGACTCATCATACAAACACCAAGAATCTTCTAAGTCAGTGGTAACTACTCTATAAAATTGAAAGGGCACACAGTATGGTTCTTTATCATTAGCTATTGACATATCTGCTGCTTCATCACCCAACTGCCCTTCTTCAACTTCTTCACTCATGTGTATTGCACTGCGATTTGCACAGGTATCAGTGTCACCATGTTCGAATCTATAGGCTCTGGTCCAGTCCCGGCAATTTACCCAACGGGGGTGAAGACTTCAAGTGTCATCCCTAACCTGCTCCAAAATTGGGGTTTTAGCGCACCGATGGGATATGACTTTCCCAATACAGTCCAAAGAAATCCAACACGTGAACCCTGAGAGCAAGCTCACTCTGTTAGCCATACGGGTGAGCAGGACCCGAAAAGTTTCAGGCTTGAGAGTCCAAAAGAGAAAACACAGGTGCCAGGAGAGGGCTATGGACCAACCGCAACACCAAGGGCACGGACCCAAGCGTGCTCCCTCCCAGCTGCAGTGGTGCTCGGAACTTTGGTTTACAAGCTGTCGATGTGGTTATTTCTGGACTGAGTGAATCCACTGAGAACCCTCCTCCTACTCCCCAACGGCACCCCTAAACCACTATCACCGGGCTCCCAGGGCCCTGTACCCATGGAGGGTTTAATACACCTAGCTGCCTTACCACCGCCACCGGGTGTCCCCAACAGCAGCGGTGGTACCTCAACTTACCACGCACCGTGGGTGGTGTCATGAACCTTCGTAATCCTGTGTACATACTCCCCCACTCTTTTTTAATTTGAGTGTCGCGCGGGAGACCCCTCGAGCCACCGTGGCTCTGGATCCGAGCGGCCCGGCCATTGCTATGGGGGCTGTACTCCTCAAAACCTAGCGTCACAAACAGGATACGAGCAGGACCCACTTACCTGGGTGACGTGCGCCTTGAAAACCGAAGACCGCGAGTCAAAATTCTGTTTCCCGCCAAGTCCGCCATTTTTTCGCGCCAAAATGCCATTTTCTCCGAGAAAGCGCGCAAAGATTAGGCTCCGCCCTGGTCTTTCTAGTGGAGGTTAGAACTGGAAATTCCCAGAGGGCCACGGACAGCGAGAGAGTGCTATGAAAAGACCGAGGGGGCGGGCCAGAATGTGTTACTATCGGAAGTGGAGCAGGGACGCCAGGACTCTGTGACAACGTTCCTGGAAGACGCAGTGGCAAGATGGAGGAGCGAGACTGGTCCCCAGAGTGTTCTGTACCTCGGACCACGGCATGAATAGAGGAAGAAACTGAGCAGCTGTGCTGGATGATGCGGACGCAGTTCCCCTTCATTCTGAACCACCCGAGAGAAGAGATTAGGAGCCTGGCGGTGGCGGTGCGAGCCTGTGAGATTGAAATCCCACGTGAAGAGAGGGTAAGTGGTTACCCAGTCCCTATTGATTGCACAAATCCGGCCACAGCAGCTGAGGGATCCGGACTGTCCCCGCTCGTGGTGAGAGCTCCACTACCGACTACCCCGTGCTCGGCGGATGCCAAGCTGCCTCCACCAACCCCAGCAGCGGAACCTTTAGTATGTCTATCAGAATCCTCGGCTACAGAGATCCAGACCAAAGCCCTCATTTCAGCCACAGCAGCGGTCGCCCAGACACCGGCCAGACTAGACCCGGCCGCATCACCGAGCCTGTCCTCAGAGGGGGAGCACTCAGGCCCTGCAACCCCGGCTGCGGAGCAGTCGGTTCTACAGTTTCCATCAGTGGGAGCGGAACCCAGATGCCTACCTGTTCAGTTATCCCGCTGCATCCCGATGGCTGTCAGGGCCACAGAAGTTTACTTACCACCAGTGCCAGAGATTGAACTGCAGCCTGACATCGATACTCGTGCTGGAGAAGTGCACTAGCGGCGGCTATTGTGATTTCGTACAAAAGTGATAGTCAGAGAGCGACGCTGGAGAAGAATTGCCGCTCAAGAGCTTGTGAGTGGAAGTGCCACCTGGGTCTGGGACCCATGGAATGGTGGCCGGAGGCAGCGCTGTACTCTGGAAAGGCCACTGGCGCAGATTGATAGCGATTGTCCGTTGCAGTAAGGCAGCGGCCAAGAGTATTAAAAAGTGTTACAGTACCAGTAGTTGCGATGCCATAGAATTGTTAGGTATTTTCGTTTATTTTTCATAGTTTATTATTTTTAATATAGAAAATGTTAGGGAATAAGTGCCTACTTAACCAGTTTTAATGAAACGAGTAAAAGTTACCTGATTTACAAGTAAATTGTTGAAAAATGTGTACAGTCATGGCCAAAAGTTTTGAGAATGCTACAAATATTAATTTTTACAAAGTCTACTGCTTAAGTTTTTCTAATGGCAATTTGCATATACTCTAGAATGTCATAAAGAGTTATCAGCTTAACAGCAATTACTTGCAAAGTCAATATTGGCTAAGAAAATGAACTTTAACCCCCAAAACACATTTTAACATCATTGCATTCCTGCCTTAAAAGGAGCTGCTAACATTGTTTAAGTGATTGTTCCATTAACACAGGTGTGGGTGTTGATGAGGACAGGGTTGGCGATCAATCAGTCATGATTAAGTAAGAATGACACCACTGGACACTTTAAAAGGAGGCTGGTGCTTGGTATCATTGTTTCTCTTCAGTTAACCATGGCTATCTCTAAAGAAACACGTTCAGCCATCATTGCTCTGCACAAAAATGGCCTAACAGGGAAGAGTATCACAGCTACAAAGATTGCACCTCAGTCAACAATCTATCGCATCATCAAGAACTTCAAGGAGAGAGCTTCCATTGTTGCCAAAAAGGCTCCTGGGCCCCCAAGAAGGACCAGCAAATGCCAGGACCGTATCTTAAAACTGTTTCAGCTGCGGGATCGGACTACCAGCAGTGCTGAGCTAGCTCAGCAATGGCAGCAGGCTGGTGTGAGTGCATCTGCATGCACTGTGAGGCGGAGACTGCTTGAGCAAGGCCTGGTTTCAAGGAGGGCAGCAAAGAAGCCACTTCTCTCCAGAAAAAAAACATCAGGGACCGACTGATATTCTGCAAAAGGTACAGGGAGTGGACTGCTGAGAACTGGGGTAAAGTCATTTTCTCAGAGGAATCCCCTTTTCGATTGTTTGGGACATCTGGAAAACAGCTTATTAGGAGAAGAAGAGGTGAGCGCTACCACTAGTCTTGTCTCATGCCAACTGTTAAGCATCCTGAAACGATTCATGTGTGGGGTTGCTTCTCAGCCAAGGGAATCGGCTCACTCACAGTCTTACCTAAAAACACAGCCATGAATAAAGAATGGTACCAGAATATCCTCAAAGAGCAACTTCTCCCAACTGTCCAAGAGCAGTTTGGCGCCCAACAATGCCTTTTCCAGCATGATGGAGCAGCTTGCCATAAAGCAAAGGTGATCACTAAATGGCTCATGGAACAAAACAGAGATTTTGGGTCCATGGCCTGGAAACTCCCCAGATCTTAATCCCATTGAGAACTTGTGGGCAATCATCAAGAGACGGGTGGACAAACAAAAACCAACAAATTCTTGCAAAATGCAAGCATTGCTTATGCAAGAATGGACAGCTATCAGTCAGGATTTGATCCAGAAGTTGATTGAGAGCATGCCAGGGAGAATTGCAGAGGTCCTGAAGAAGAAAGGTCAACACTGCAAATATTGACTTGCTGCATTAACTCATTCTAACTGTCAATATAACCATAATATGATTGCAATTATATTTCTATATGTGATGTAAACATCAGACAAACACAATTAAAAACCAGAGGGCAACAGATCATGTAAAAATATAATTTTGGTGTCATTCTCAAAACTTTTGGCCATGACTGTACAACCGGTACATGGACTCCGTTAAAAGTTTAGATATATTAAGTAAAAATGGACCATGGTCACAGGACTGTCGTGACCAACACAAACTTGTGTCTTGTCTCATAGTTGCACCTCCTGTGCCAACCAGAGTCGTCTAAAATACAACACCCGGGACCCTAACCCAGACACGGACCCACTTTAGGTTTCCAGGGGGAACAGGTTGTTTGGGTGGTGGGTTGTTGGGACCGGGACGTTGGGACTGGACTGTCGCAGGAAGGGGCTTCAACGGAGTAGGTTGAGCCTTGATTACCATAGAAACTGGTAGCGTCCCACTGTTGGGCGACGAACTCTTAGCAAATTTTAGTAACGTTTAAGTGCATTGCCTCCGCTGTGAGGGATGGAACCTGTTTTAATAAAAGTGTGTTGATATGTAACATTTTTCCCTTTCTACAGTTACTGCAAACCAAAAATAAACCTCTGGTGTCCTGTTGCTCGGCAACGAGCTACGTTTAACCAAGGGGGAATGTGACGCCCTGGCCAATCAGGTTGTCTCAGGGTATGGTGCAATCTGCCCTTCAGCACAGTATCCACCCTCCTTGGTTATGGGTCCTGGTCCTTCGGTGTTGCAAACAGCTGAAGCTAATAAAAACCCTAGGAACACTTTACACCGTACCCACCAGACACACCATTGGGGACCTGAAAAGAATAGGGCCGCCCACATGGGAGGGTTGGTAGGGGAAAGTGAGTAAAGTGACAGTTGAGCAGAGTTGAGAAAAATGGAGTGAAGGAGAAGGAGGCTGAAGTGACTTTCCGAGAGTGAGAGGTCACAGGAGGAGCAGGGCTCCTGAGTACTAGGTGGCAGACGTTGGTCTGGGCCTGGTAGGAGCTGGAACCCCGGTCACAGGGGATAGAGTCACGGGGCACGGACTGCCAAGGAGGGCAGCCAGCGGCTCTGAGCTATCAGGGGCCAGGACATGACGGGGTACGTGGACCCTAGGCCGGGAAGTAGCTTCACGCGTCCCGGCATTTTACCCAACGGGGGTGAAGACTTCAAGTGTCATCCCCAACCCGCTCCAAAATCGGGGTACTAGCGCACCAATGGGATAGGACTTTCCCAATACAGTCCAAAGAAATCCAACGCGTGAACCCTGAGAGCAAGCTCACTCTGTTAGCCATACGGGTGAGCGGGACCCAAAAAGTTTCAGGCTTGAGAGTCCAAAAGAGAAAACACAGGTGCCAGGAGAGGGCTATGGACCAACCGCAACACCAAGGGCACGGACCCAAGCGTGTTCCCTCCCAGCGGCAGTGGTGCTCGGAACTTTGGTTACCGACGGAGGGGTTAATACACCTAGCTGCCATACCACCGCCACCGGGCATCCCCAACAGCAGCGGGGGTACCTCAATTTATCATGGACCGTAGGTGGCGTCACAAACTTTCCTAATCCCATGTACATACTCCCCCACTCCTTTTTAATTCGAGTGTCCGCGCGGAACCCCCGGGTCCGGAGACCCCTCGAGCCAAAGCAGCTCCGGATCCGAGCGTCTCGGCCGCTGCTACAGAGGCGGTACATTTCCATGGATATTTGTGTGCGACTATCTATTATTATTGACCCCACTGAGCTGAAAACACACTCAGACAACACTCTCGCAGCAGGGCAAGCTAGCACTTCCAAAGCATATAAGGTGAGGTCTGGCCAAGTGTTGAGCTTGGAAACCCAATAGTTGAAGGGAACAGTAGACTCGGAAAGCACGCTGATACAGTCACCTACATAGTCCCTCAACATCTTACTTAACTGTTCCCTCCTTGTCATCGTTCCCCCAACCGGTATCTGATTGACAGTTTACGGTTTGTGGAAAATGGACCAATTTTGGCACATTAGTCCCCCGCCTGTGTTGCTTCTACTATGCGTAGCCTTCTCTTGTAATCCTGTTGCGTAAGATGACACGCTACCTCCGATGCCAGCATGATCTGAGGGTAATCGTTTCATCAACTGCTCCAGCTCCACTAATGCCCTCTGTTTCCGGAGTACAATCCTTATTTGCCTCCACAAGTTGCGAAGCAAATTTGTCTTTGTAGCGTGGGTCAAAGGAGGTACATAACCAGTATTTGTTGTCTGCCAAAATGTGGACTAGCCGACAGTCACGAGAAAGGCAATGTGACATGAACTGTGCCATGTGTCCCAGACTCCGAACTATAAACCTTTGTGTGTCACTGCTAAGAATACATTCTGTCTCCCTAAACCTTCTCTCCTCCTCAGTCCATCCATGCTGGACAGCCCTGAAGCTTGGGTTGTCAATCCCTTGGTTTCCAACTTCAAAACATTCCTGTTCTTCATCATCCTCCTCATCCTCATCCTCATGATGCTGAGCAAAGGTGACCTGAGCTTGTTGGCCAAGGTTTTGCGGATTACTAGCAACGATTGTGAAGTCTAGATCCAGATACAACTCGGGTGCATGAACACTTTGGTCAGTCAGATCATCTAGAGAGCGTTTCAATAAACAAATCAGTGGAATGGTAATGCTGATAACAGCATCCTCTCTGCTCACAATGTTGGTACAGTCATCAAAATTCTCTAAGACCTGACAAATCTCTGCAATCCACACCCACTTGGCAGTACTTATGTCTGGCAGCTGCGTCTGACGGGCATGTTCCAGCTGGAATTGGGATACTGCCCTCTGCTGCTCATGGATCCTAGCCAACATATGATAGGTTGAATTCCATCTCGTAGGGAGGTCATATATTAGTCTGTGACGAGGCAAGTTTAAGCGCTGCTGCTTCTGCTAGGCCAGCAAAAGAGGGAGATGACTTGCGGGAATGTGCGTTAATACGTCGTACCTTGGTAAGTAGGTCTGGTATCCCAGGATATTTCTTCAGAAAGTGCTGAACTACTAAATTTACAACGTGGGCCATACAAGGAACGTGTACAAGCTTTCCAAGCTTTGAAGCCGCCACCAGATTACGACCATTATCGCACACTACCATGCCTGGACGAGATCCAACGGCTCAAGCGATTGATCTGTCTGCTCAGTTATCGCTTTCAAAAGCTCAGGTGCCGTGTGAGATTTGTCACTGATACAGATGAGCTTCAGTAGAGCGTGTTGACACTTAAGGCCCCGTCACACACACAAAAAAATCTTTGGCAGATCTGTGGTGCAGTGAAATCATGGACATATTGTTCCATTTGTACACAGCCACAAACATGGCACTGATTGTCCACAATTTCACTGCAACCACAGATCTGCCGCAGATTTATCTGTGTGTGTGACAGGGCCTTTAGCCGAGGCAGTGCTGCAGAGATCCCAGCTGGGGAATGATGTCGACGGTTGGACACCGGCGGATGTTGAGGAGAATGCACAGGAGCCAGATGAAGAGGAGGAGGAGGAGGAGGAAGTTATTGCTGTGTAGGAGGCTACTGAAACTGTGATTGAAGTGGGCCCCGCTATTCTGGGATGGTGTAGTCTCAGACTCTGTACCAGCCGCCACCAGGTTTACCCAGTGTGCTCTCAGTGAGATGTAGTGTCCCTGTCCACTTCCGCTTGTCCACGTGTCTGTGGTTACGTGGACCTTCCCTGTTATGGTGTTGGTGAAAGACCGTTTGATGCTTACGGACACGGGATTGTGGAGCGCGGGGACGGCACAATGAGAAAAATACTGGCGGCTATTCATAGAGTACCGATGTTCTAACACCGCCAAAAGGTCGCGGAAAGCCTCTATTCCCACAAGCCGATACGGCAACATCTCAAGGACTATCAATCGTGCATTGTGTGCAGCTATGGTTTCTGCCCTGGGGTGCGTAACGGGGTATTTTCGCTTCTTTTCGAAGGTCTATGGTAAGGACAACTGAACGGAATGCTGGGACACCGAAGCTGATGTCGTTGATGATTGAGTTTGGCCAACATCAGGTTGGGAGAAGGAGGCATCAGTGCCACCTTCTTTCACATCAGTTTGGAAAGCAGGCAGCCCAGGTGAAGTGGCAGAGTTTTGAGTCTGGAAATCGTATGGTTTCTCATGCTGGAGGTGCCCAAGCTGGAAGTATTTTTGCCTCTGCTAAGCTTGGTCTGACAGATTTGACAAATGGCAACCGTTTGGTCAAACAGACTCTTGGGAAAAAAACTCCCACGCAATCGCACCACGGACACTTGAACTCTGAGATTGCACAGTTGGTGCACGGACCCTTGGACTATGAGATGGCACAGGTGGTGGTGTCATGTGCACAGTTGATTGACTTTCTGACAGTGGTCAAAATCCTATGTCTTACAGCCTTATTGCGGACTATGGGCACATGCTCCTCTGCACTGCTGCTCTCGCAATCCATGACACCCGTCCATGTTGGATCAGTCACCTCATCATCGACCAGGTCGTCTTTAAATTCCTGAAGGTCTACATCTTCGGTAATGGAGGTTTGAGGCTGACCTGAAGGCAACTGTGTCTCATCATCCTGCAACACTTCCACCTGATTGCCCAGCATGTCACGGCCAACAACATGGCTTTCTTCTGGCCTTGGGTGCTCAAAGATCTGTGCATCACTGCACACCACGGCCTCACCTGTGTTGGTGGTGTTGCGTGGTGAGAGACATGAAAGGTCAAAGGGTCCCTTAAACAGTTCCTCAGATTAACCTGCTTTGGTGTCATATGTTTCCTTAGAATGCTGATGTTGTGAGGAAGGATGACCAGGCTGAGGATTCGATGGGCCAGCCTCTGGGCTACTCAAGTCTGTCGTAGACCCTTAGGATTTGCTACTTGGCAAGTAACTGGAGGCATTTTCTGCTATCCAACTCATTACCTGTTTGCACTGTTCAGGGCACAAGAGTGCTTTCCCACGTGGAGAAGAAAATTGGGATAGGAAGGCAGAGGTCGATAAAGCAGGAACCTTTTTCATTGGCTCGATCACACTGCTTGGGCGACTACCACTGTCACTACCACCTCGTCCACGGCCCTTACCCCCTCTTTTTCCCATTTTTTTGGTTTGATTATTCAAGGTGAATACTGTAACGTGACCTTTTCTAGAGGCAGTGGAACAACACTAAGGCGGGCTTTGCACGTTGCGACATCGCAAGCCGATGCTGCGATGTCGCACGCAATAGTCCCCGCGCCCGTCTCAGGTACAATATCGTGTGATAGCTGGCGTAGCGAAAATTATCGCTACGCCAGCTTCACATGCACTCACCTGCCCTGCGACCGTCGCTCTGGCCGGCGACCCGCCTCCTTCCTAAGGGGGTGGGTCGCGCTACGTCATAGCAACGTCACACAGCAGGCGGCCAATAGTGGCGGAGGGGCAAAGATGAGCAGGATGTAAACATCCCGCCCACCTCCTTCCTTCTGCATATCTTACGGAAGCCGTGGTGACGCCAGTAGGAGATGTTCCTCGCTCCTGCGACTTCACACACAGCGATGTGTGCTGCCGCAGGAGCGAGGAACAACATCGGACCGTCGCGCTAGCGTAATTATGGATTACGCCGACGCTGCACCGATGATACGATTACGATGATTTTGCGCTCGTTAATCATTTCATCTAGACTTTACACACTACGATGTCGCATGCGATGCCGGATCTGCGTCACTTTCAATTTGACCCCACCGACATGGCACCTGCGATGTCGTAGTGTGCAAAGCCCGCCTAAGAGGTACTTTACATGCGGCGACATCACTGCTGATATATCGTCGGGGTCACATCGTTAGTGACGCACATCCGGCGCCGGTAGTGATACCGTAGCGTGCAAAACAAATGAGCGACGATCAACGTGCGCAAAACGTGCCAAATCGTTGCTCGTTGACACGTCATTCATTTCCATAATATCGGTGCTGTTGCAGGTACGATGTTGTTTGTCGTTCCTGCGGCAGCAGACATCGTTATGTGTGAAACCGCTGGAACGATAAACATCTCCTTACCTCCGTCCACCGGAAAAGGAGGAAGGAAGGAAGGAAGGAGGCGGGTGGCATGTTCCGGCTACTCATCTCCTCCCCTCCTTTTATAATAATAATAATAATCTTTATTTCTATAGCGCCAACATATTCCGCAGCGCTTTACAATTCAGGAGGAACATATACATATCATATACATAAACATATACAAACAAGTAACAATTATAGAGGATACAATATTTAAAAGGAAAAATGGCAACCCTGCTCGTGAGAGCTTACAATCTACAATGAGATGGGGGGAGGGGCAAGGTACAAGTGTTTATTTAAAATGACAATCCAGCCAGCTCATGGGGGATAGATGATGGCTTCCTGGACCAGTTGGCCAGAGCCTTGAGATGCATTTGGGTGCCATGGAGTTTGACGTGGGGTTATGTTCTGAGAAGTTGTAGAGGGATTAGGTGAAATTAGTTTGGCTAGGGAGTGTGATAGGCCACCCTAAAAAGATGTGTTTTTAGGGAGCGTCTGAAGCTGAGTAAGTTGTGATTTGTCCTAACTTCTTGGGGTAGAGCGTTCCAGAGGTTTGGTGCAGCTCGGAAGAAGTCTTGGATTCGGGAGTGGGAGGTTCGAATTAGTGTGGATGTTAGTCGAAAGTCATTTGCAGAGCGTAGAGAACGGGTGGGATGATAGACAGAGAGGAGGGTGGAGATGTAGGAGGGTGCTGCACTGTGGAGAGCTTTGTGGGTGAGAACAAGCAGTTTGAATTGGATCCTGTGATATATGGGCAGCCAGTGCAATGACTGGCACAGAGCAGAGGCATCCAAGTAGCGGTTGGCCAGATAAGTGACCCTGGCTGCTGCATTAAGGATGGACTGTAGAGGGGAGAGTCTAGTTAGGGGGAGACCAATTAATAGAGAGTTACAGTTGTCAAGGCGAGAGTGGATCAGGGCCACGGTGAGGGTTTTTGTCGTTTCCATTGTGAGAAAGGGGCGGATTCTAGCGATGTTCTTGAGGTGCAAGCGGCAGGTGCGGGCAAGAGATTGTATGTGGGAGGTGAAGGAGAGATCCGTGTCAAGTATAACCCCCAGGCAGCGGGCTTGCGGCCTGGGACTTATCGTTGTGCCACACACAGAGAGGGAGATGTCAGGTTTAGGAAGGTTGGGAGATGGAGGGAAAAGCAGAAGTTCAGTTTTGGAAAGGTTAAGTTTCAGATAGAGAGCAGACATGTTGTTGCAAACTGCAGTCAGGCAGTCACTTGTGTTCTGTAGTACAGCGGGGGTGAGCTCAGGGGATGAGGTGTATAGCTGTGTCTCATCAGCATAAAGATGGTACTGAAAGCCAAATCTGCTGATGGTCATTCCAATTGGGGCAGTGTAGAGGGAGAACAGAAGAGGGCCAAGGACTGAACCTTGAGGGACCCCAACAGTGAGAGGGAGAGGAGAAGATGTGGAGCCAGCAAATGATACACTGAACGAGCGGCCAGAAAGATAGGAAGAGAACCAGGAAAGCACAGTGTCCTTTAGGCCAATAGAATGGAGCAAAGAGAAAAGGAGATGGTGGTCAACAGTGTCGAAGGCTGCAGAAAGGTCAAGAAGAATAAGCAGAGAGTGGTCACCGTTACGTTTTGCTGTCAATAGGTCATTGGTCAATTTGACAAGGGCAGTTTCTGTTGAGTGTAAATGGCGGAAGGCAGACTGTAAAGGATCTAGAAGAGAGTGAGTGGAGAGGTAGCGGGTGAGACGAGAGTAGACCAGGCGCTCCAAGAGTTTAGAGATGAAGGAGAGATTGGAGACTGGTCTGTAGTTGCTTGTGCAGGACGGATCAAGGGAAGGTTTTTTTTAATAATGAAGTAATAATAGAGTGTTTGAGGGAGGAAGGGAAGATACCAGAAGAGAGAGAGACATTGAAGATTTTAGTTAGGTGAGTGGTGACAACCGGAGAGAGTGTCTGGAGTAGGCGTGAGGGGAAGGGATCAGTAGGGCAAGTGGTAGGAGGAGAAGAAGAGAGGAGCCTGGAGACTTCCTCCTCTGTGACTGGGTCAAATGTGGAAAGTGAGCTGGATGGGATGTGGCGAGGGATGGGATTCACAAAGCTTGGTGACTGGGAGCTGATCTCTTGGCGGATGTTTTCTATTTTCTCTGTGAAATACGAGGCCAGGTCATCAACATGAAGGTCTGTGATAGGGGTCTGTGCTTTGGGACTGAGGAGGGAGTGAAAGGTGTCAAAGAGCTTTTTTGGATTGTTGGCTTGTGAGGAGATAAGGGTGGTGAAGTAGGTCTGTTTGGCGAGGTGAAGGGAAGAGTTGTAGGTCCTTAACATGAACTTGTAGTGGATGAAGTTTTCTGGTGTGCGGGATTTCCTCCATAGGCGCTCGGCACTCCTAGAGCATCGCTGGAGAAATCGAGTTTGTGATGTGAGCCAAGGTTGTTTTACTCTGTGTTTGGAGGTTCTGAGGGTGAGGGGTGCTACTTGGTCCAGGGTGCTTCTGAGTGTGTCATTGTAGTGCTTTAGAGCCAGATTAGGGCATGAAAGTGAGGAGATAGGGGATAGTGATAAGTGTAGAGAGTCTGTAAGTGTTTGAGAGTCAATGGCCTGTAGGTTTCTGAATGTGTGATAGGTGGGAGTGTGCTGGGGCGGACGAGGGTTTGTGAGCTTGAAGGAGAGGATGTTGTGGTCAGAGAGGGGAGAAGGTGAGTTGTCAAAGTGAGAGATTGAGCAGAGGCGGAAAAAGACTAGGTCAAGGGTGTTACCATCTTCATGTGTCTCTGAGGATGAGAGTTGTGAGAGGCCAAGGGAGGTGATGAGAGATAGAAGCTGGGATGCAGAAGGAGAGGAGGGGCTGTTCATGGGGATGTTGAAGTCTCCTAGGATCAGGCTTGGCAATTCAGAGGACATGAAGTGTGGCAGCCAGGCTGAAAAGTGGTCAAGGAACTGGGTGGGTGAGCCTGGGGGACGGTATAGGACAGCTACTCTGAGGGGAAGGGGATGGAAGAGCCTGATGGTGTGAACCTCAAAGGATGGGAATGAGAGTGATGGAGCTGGGGGGATGACCTGGAAAGTGCACTGTGGGGACAGTAGTAAGCCTACTCCACCACCATGTCTGTTTTCAGGTCTTGGTGAATGGGTAAAGTGTAAACCACCATGAGAGATGGCAGCAGGGGAAGTAGTATCAGAATCCTGAATACAGGTTTCATTAGGCCTAGTAAGTTTAGAGAGTTATTGAGAAAGAGGTTGTGGATGTAAGGAAGCTTGTTACATACAGACCGTGGATTCCATAGAGCACAATTAAAAGAGGGAAGTGAGGGTGTACAGGGAATGTTAATAATATTATCAGGGTTTCTATGGGAGGTGGGGGAGGGGGTAAAGTTAGCATGGGGTGGACCGGGATTAGGAGAGATATCACCTGATAGAAGTAGGAGTAGGAGAAGGGTCAGATGGTTTTTGGACGTGTGACATGTCTTTTTGTGTGATACCCTGGAGCATGAAGGATTGAGGTTAATCAGATAGGTGAAAAGAGCCTGGGAGACGTACATAGGAGAGGGGAGGAGAGAGGGACTAATGTGGATGAGTGGTGATGGAGGGGGGACAGGGCGGTGAAAGTGGACAGTAAAGGCACATAGGATGATAGAGAGAGAAATAATAGTCATGGTGGAAACAGAGTGTCAAGGATTAGTTTACCTGCCTCCTGCCCTAACTAACTGCCATTGAAGTAACTGCCCAGCACTTGGCAACGTTGGCACTTAGCAAAAGATGGCACGCACGCGTGCACCCCTTAGAACAGCCCCAGATATATAGGGCAGACTAGAGGGGTAGGTGAGGGGGATTATGGGAGCTCAGCTTGTTAAAGAAAATTAACAAATGCTGATCACACCAGGGAATGATTAAGGAATCAAAGGAAACAGAACATTTCACCCCCACCCGGACTCTAGTCTACACAGATTCACACCTTCCACCATCAGATAAGATGTACAAAGAGTCATACATCAGTGAGTATTAAACATAATGTAAAAATGACATAGCATAAGTCACAGCAAGCAGAGATATATACCAGGAGAGTGAATTCAGCAGCAGAGGGGAGCAGACATTACACTTCAGCAAGCAGAGATATATACCTGTGTGAAGAGAGAGAAGATGCATGTTAGTCCAATGCCATTGAAGTAACATGCATCTTTTCTATTGGGTGGCGTTTCAGTGACGCTGCTGTGATGTCGCTGTGACCCTGAACGAACCGGTCACAGCGACGTCGCAGAGCAGGTATGTGCGTGTGACGCTGACATAGCGATAATGTTTGCCACATATCGGCCGTACGATGGGAATGGGTGCTATCGCGCTCGACATTGCCAGCAAATGCTAGCGATGTTGCAGCATGTAAAGTACCCCTAAGACTGTGTGTTAGTTGCAGCAAGCCACTATGTAGGTTCTGTAAGATATGAAGCCCCCGAAACTATACAAGGTTGTTGCTAGGAAGGTACTGGCCTTAAAGCAGAAGTTGTGACCCTTACAGCAAGTATTAATATAAATTGGCTAACACTCAGGCTGTGAATTGAGATGATGGCTGACACTACACCTTGTTTTTACAATTTTGTGACCTTTTTTTTGCAAGTTGTAATACTTATTGCTAGTATAACAGACACAAGGGATGCAGCAGTGATGAGATAGTTGATTGTTAGTAGCAGATGTTAGGACAGCTTTAAATCTCTCCCTGCCTGTGAGTAAGCTGTCCCTAGCTGTCCCTATATCACACACACACACACACACACACACACTGCAGGAACAGAGCGTATACAGCACTAAGAGGATTTTCTTTGCAGCAGCAGCAGTTCTATGATTTACACAGCTGATAGCACATTGGACACTGTCTTCAGCCCTTAAAAGGACTATTTTGGAATCTGCACCAGGAACACTATCTCATAAAACAAACTGCACTGCCCCTATACCTGTTTCTATGATTTACACAGTCCCTAACAGCTAATGCTAAATAGCTTCAGCCCTTATAAGGACCATTTTGGATACTGCAGCAGGAACACTATCTCATAGAACGAACTGCACTGCCCCTATACCTGTTTCGGTGTCTTACATAGTCGCTAACAGGTCATACTAAATAGCTTCAGCCCTTAGAAGGGCTAGTATTAGTTGGCTGGAAAAACACTGTACTGCACACAGTACAGTCTCACTACACCGGCAGCTCAGGAATGAATGCGTGCACACAAAATGGCGGTTGCCTTATATAGCCCCCATGACGCTGTGCGGCCAAGCCAATCACAGTAACACCACAACAAAGATGGCTGCGGTGATACCGTGAGGGCAAGCAACGTCAGATGTGTTCATTGGCTGGAAAATGGCGCCAGGAAGTCCAGAAACGAAAATGAAAGTACCGGAGCGAATACCATATTAGCCGTCGGATAGCAGATACCTCAGATACCCTATTATCAGTCGGATACTGAATAGTGGCGAATACATTCGCTCATCCCTAGTAATAAGATATCGGTGGGAAGACGGATAGACAGAGAAGGAAAAGAGACAGAGAAGGAAAAGAGTCAGAGAAGGAAAAGAGACAGAGAAGGAAAAGAGACAGAGAAGGAAAAGAGACAGAGAAGGAAAAGAGACAGAGAAGGAAAAGAGACAGACACAGAGATAGAGAGACAGACAGAGAAACTGATACA
This sequence comes from Anomaloglossus baeobatrachus, assembly GCF_048569485.1. Lineage (NCBI taxonomy): Eukaryota > Metazoa > Chordata > Amphibia > Anura > Aromobatidae > Anomaloglossus > Anomaloglossus baeobatrachus. The sequence continues at coordinate 303,405,647 of NC_134354.1, forward strand.
GAAACAGACAGAGAGATAGACACAAAAAGACAGACAGACATGGATAGGGACTGGCACACAGACAGTTAGGGAAAGAGACAGACACAGACAGAGCCCCACTTCTCCCCCCCCCTCCCACACACACACACACACACAGAAAGAGATAGACAGACAGACAGACAGACAGAGAGAGACTGGGAGAGAGACAAAGAGACAGTTACTATCTTGGGCAATGCCTGGGTACTACAGCTAGTATAAGAAAAGCATAACCTTTATTGTAGCAAAACTGAAAAGCTCTCTCTGAAGAAGCTTCCTCCCGCGGCGATACTCGTGGGCTTCACTTACGGGATATTTGTTGCCCCTCATGTCTGTCCTTTATGTCTTTCTGCTCAAGGAGCTTTTTTGATCTATGGATCACATAGGGGAGGTTGCATGGCCCCTGTGTCATGACTTTTGACCACACTCTTGCATTGACCTAAAGCCAGCTTTACACCTTACAATTAGGTATGCGATCTCGTATGCGATGTGACACGCCCAGGTCGCATATGCGATCTAATGAGATTGCACGTAGGTCGTTCATTTGCTGTCACACGTGCGTTAGTAGTCTATGTTAAATTGATCAATTTTGTGTGCGATCCTTTAGATCATGTGTTCTGTGACGTATGCATTGGGCACCCATTTTTTTTTTTTATTTATTGACTTGCCAAGCGTGTGTAATGTGTAGGGATGCGTTTTTACTATGTCATCTGCCATTCAGCTCTGCTACATGGCCGCTGACAGCAGACACAGACAGCCATGTAGCAGAGCTGAATGGCAGATGACAGCAGACACAGACAGAGCCGCACTGTCAGAATGAACTCGGGTGAACTTCACCCGACTTCACGGTCATGCTGCGGCTCTATCTGTGTCGCATCCTGATTAGCGGTCACCTGTGAAGACTCACCGGTGACCGCTAATCCCCTGAGTGACTGAAGTTAGCTGCCCTCTCTCATACTCACCGATCCCCGGCGCTGCACGGCGTTCACACTGCTTCGGCGGCTTTTACTGTTTTGAAAAAGCCGGCCGCCCATTAAACAATCTCGTATTCCCTGCTTTCCCCGCCCACCGGCGCCTATGATTGGTTACAGTGAGACACGCCCCCCACGCTGAGTGACAGGTGTCACACTGCACCCAATCACAGCAGCCGGTGGGCGTGTCTATACTGTGTAGTGAAATAAATAATTAAATAATTAAAAAAAACGGCGTGCAGTCACCCCCAATTTTAAAACCAGCCAGATAAAGCCATACGGCTGAAGGCTGGTATTCTCAGGATGGGGAGCTCCACGTTATGGGGAGCCCCCCACCCTAACAATATCAGCCAACAGCCGCCCAGAATTGCCGCATACATTATATGCGACAGTTCTGGGACTGTACCCGGCTCTTCCCGATTTGCCCTGGTGCGTTGGCAAATCGGGGTAATAAGGAGTTATTGGCAGCCCATAGCTGCCAATAAGTCCTAGATTAATCATGTCAGGCGTCTATGAGACACCCTCCATGATTAATCTGTAAATTACAGTAAATAAACACACACCCGAAAAATCCTTTATTAGAAATAAAAAACACACACACATTCCCTCATCACAGTATAGACACGCCCACCGGCTGCTGTGATTGGGTGCAGTGTGACACCTGTCACTCAGCGTGGGGGGCGTGTCTCACTGTAACCAATCATAGGCGCCGGTGGGCGGGGAAAGCAGGGAATCCGAGATTGTTTAATGGGCGGCCGGCTTTTTCAAAACAGTAAAAGCCGCCGGAGCAGTGTGAACGCCGTGCAGCGCCGGGGATCGGGGAACGGTGAGTATATGAGAGAGGGGGATAGACTGACATGGACAGAGAGTGAGGGACAGAGATAGTGACGGACTGACAGAGATTAGTGAATGACAGACATTGTGAGGCGCTTCAGAACGCAGCTTTTCAGCTGCGCTCTGAAGCAGACCTTTTTTAAGCTGCGGTGCAGAGCGCACACCTGCGCACATAGCATCAGACACCGAAATCGTATGAGGGATGTCACACGTTACAATTCACTAGTTTCGTACTACCAAACGTCCAATGTATGAGGAATAAACGACGTGTATGCGATCACAGTATTTTCGTTCAATATCGATCGCATGTAGGTTTCACACGCAAATACATCACGAACGATGCCGGATGTGCGTCACTTACAACTTGACCCCGATGACGGATTGAAAGATCTATTGAAGTGTGTAAAGCAGGCTTTAGGCTTCATTATACAATTGAATTGGCCTCTTGATTAGGTACCTAGTACAATTGTATCTTCTTCTGTGAGTAGCTCAGCCATTGATTTCTACATATTTTATTATACAGTTAGGTCCAGAAATATTTGGACAGTGACACAATTTTCGCGAGTTGGGCTCTGCATGCCACCACATTGGATTTGAAATGAAACCTCTACAACAGAATTCAAGTGCAGATTGTAACGTTTAATTTGAAGGTTTGAACAAAAATATCTAATAGAAATTGTAGGAATTGTACACATTTCTTTACAAACACTCCACATTTTAGGAGGTCAAAAGTAATTGGACAAATAAACCAAACCCAAACAAAATATTTTTATTTTCAATATTTTGTTGCGAATCCTTTGGAGGCAATCACTGCCTTAAGTCTGGAACCCATGGACATCACCAAACGCTGGGTTTCCTCCTTCTTAATGCTTTGCCAGGCCTTTACAACCACAGCCTTCAGGTCTAGCTTGTTTGTGGGTCTTTCCGTCTTAAGTCTGGATTTGAGCAAGTGAAATGCATGCTCAATTGGGTTAAGATCTGGTGATTGACTTGGCCATTGCAGAATGTTCCACTTTTTTGCACTCATGAACTCCTGGGTAGCTTTGGCTGTATTGTTGGGGTCATTGTCCATCTGTACTATGAAGCGCCGTCCGATCAACTTTGCGGCATTTGGCTGAATCTGGGCTGAAAGTATATCCCGGTACACTTCAGAATTCATCCGGCTACTCTTGTCTGCTGTTATGTCATCAATAAACACAAGTGACCCAGTACCATTGAAAGCCATGCATGCCCATGCCATCACGTTGCCTCCACCATGTTTTACAGAGGATGTGGTGTGCCTTGGATTATGTGCCGTTCCCTTTCTTCTCCAAACTTTTTTCTTCCCATCATTCTGGTACAGGTTGATCTTTGTCTCATCTGTCCATAGAATACTTTTCCAGAACTGAGCTGGCTTCATGAGGTGTTTTTCAGCAAATTTAACTCTGGCCTGTCTATTTTTGGAATTGATGAATGGTTTGCATCTAGATGTGAACCCTTTGTATTTACTTTCATGGAGTCTTCTCTTTACTGTTGACTTAGAGACAGATACACCTACTTCACTGAGAGTGTTCTGGACTTCAGTTGATGTTGTGAATGGGTTCTTCTTCACAAAAGAAAGTATGCGGCGATCATCCACCACTGTTGTCATCCGTGGACGCCCAGGCCTTTTTGAGTTCCCAAGCTCACCAGTCAATTCCTGTTTTCTCAGAATGTACCCGACTGTTGATTTTGCTACTCCAAGCATGTCTGCTATCTCTCTGATGGATTTTTTCTTTTTTTTCAGCCTCAGGATGTTCTGCTTCACCTCAATTGAGAGTTCCTTAGACCGCATGTTGTCTGGTCACAGCAACAGCTTCCAAATGCAAAACCACACACCTGTAATCAACCCCAGACCTTTTAACTACTTCATTGATTACAGGTTAACGAGGGAGACGCCTTCAGAGTTAATTGCAGCCCTTAGAGTCCCTTGTCCAATTACTTTTGGTCCCTTGAAAAAGAGGAGGCTATGCATTACAGAGCTATGATTCCTAAACCCTTTCTCCGATTTGGATGTGAAAACTCTCATATTGCAGCTGGGAGTGTGCACTTTCAGCCCATATTATATATATAATTGTATTTCTGAACATGTTTTTGTAAACAGCTAAAATAACAAAACTTGTGTCACTGTCCAAATATTTCTGGCCCTTACTGTATATACTTTTTGATGGTTATTGTTTTACATACTCTTATGTGTGTATATATATATATATATATATATATATATATATATATATATATATATATATATATATATGTGTGAACAACGACAAGGCTGAGTCCAGCAATAACGTGAGCAATCCAGGATGCTGTTAAAAAATTTTTTTCCTTCTTTTTATTCATAAATTCATTAAAATATAATGGTCCAAGCAATTCAGAACAGCATTATCGCAGGAAAATAGCGCAGATAGGACTACGCGTTTCAGCGGTAAAATCCGCCTTCTTCACGGTCCAGAATCTGATCTGCTTTCCAAACATAGAACCTTATATACATCTCACTCCCATCAGGGTAATTACAAACATGTGTGAGAGATTTAAAAACATAAGCTAGAAAAGCAAATCAAACATATAAGCTATCTGCATATTAATCAATATACAGCATGCATAAGAGTTATAAGAAAAGGATTCAACATTTTGGAGAAGAATACAATCAGAAAATCCAATAACCTGACCATAAAATTATTTTTAAAGTGATACAAAAAGCCTAGCACAGTAGTAATAGCCAGCAGCATATAATGCAACAATGTATCAATAGTGCATAATGATATCCATACGATTGTTAAAGCCCTGTGGCATGCGGGTCCCCAGCTCAAATATCCACCTACTCTCTCTTGCAAGCACTTTTTTATGAAAATCTCCCCCTCTCAATGGTTTTTTTACATGCTCTATGCCCATAAAAGAAAAACCGCGTAAATCCCCATTGTGTTTTTTTGAAAAATGTCGGGATACTACTGATGCACCAACCATTGGCAAATTGCTAGCATCTGAAAGATGTTTGCGGATTCTGGTTTTAAGGGGGTTCATCGTGCAGCCTACATATTGCATGCGGCATATATTGCAATTAATTAAATAAACTACATTCTCCGTATTACAGTTTATAAAAGAACGAACATTAAACTGTTTTTCATTGGAAATAGATGTAAATATTTTAGACTTATTAGCAAAACCGCAGCACTTACAAATATTGGCACCGCATTTGAAAAATCCTATTGTTTTTAACCAGTTGCTAGGGGAGATTTTGTCTGGATCTTTGAACATGCTCGGTGATAATAATGTAGCTAAAGTTGGGGCTCTTTTTGCCACAAAGGCAATATCATTATTTTCCACAATGTTTTTCAAAATATCATTCTGAGATAATAATGGAAGATATTTTCTGATAATTTTAACAATAGAATTAAACTGAGGACCATAATTGGTGCTGAAAACTACCCCAGATTTTTTGGAGTCAAACTGTCTTTTTTTCTTAGTAGAATCCAACAACTTAACCCTATCAATGCCCGCTATTTTTTTCTTGTCTCTCTCCAAAGACCAATTGGGATACCCCCTTTTTTTTAAATTGTTACAAGTTATTTCAATTTCTTCCTCCAATCTATCACTAGATGTGGTATTCCTTTTTAGTCTAATAAGCTCCCCCACAGGAATATTCTGAATGACATGTTTGGGATGACTAGAGGACGCCATTAAAATACTATTGCATGCAGTAGGTTTTTTATAGGGAGATATCAAGACATTATTGCTATCCAAATCTGCGGTCAATTTTAGGTTCAAGAAGTTTGTTGATACCTCATGACTACTACTCGTAAATTTTAGATTGAAATCATTGAAATCCAAATAAGAAAAAAAACTTTTCGCAGACAAGAGACAACCCCTCCAGACAAATATCAGATCATCAATAAATCTACCCAGCCAAACAATATTATCCTTGTATGGGTTATCAATGTTAAAAATATAATTTTCCTCCCACACGGACATAACCAGATTAGCTAGGGAAGGTGAAAACTTAGCGCCCATGCTCACGCCTTGTGTCTGGAGGAAGTATCTCTCATCAAACAAAAAATAATTGTGACCCAAAAGAAACTGAATTGAAGAGACAATAAATTTCTGGATGGAATCCTCGTAATTACTGTATCTGGACAAATAATATGTGATACATCGTATCGCGATGTGATGGGGGATAGAGGGATATAACCCCACCACATCGCAAGATAGCCACATATAGTCAGAGTGCCAGAGAAATTTTTCCATGATCTGTATCATACTTTTAGAATCTTTAAGATGACTTGGTGTTAATGGCACTAGGGGTTGAAGATAAAAATCCACCCACTCCCCTAGTTTCTCACTGAATGACCCTATCCCAGACACAAGTGCTGCGGTTTTGCTAATAAGTCTAAAATATTTACATCTATTTCCAATGAAAAACAGTTTAATGTTCGTTCTTTTATAAACTGTAATACGGAGAATATAGTTAATTTAATTAATTGCAATATATGCCGCATGCAATATGTAGGCTGCACGATGAACCCCCTTAAAACCAGAATCCGCAAACATCTTTCAGATGCTAGCAATTTACCAATGGTTGGTGCATCAGTAGTATCCCGACATTTTTCAAAAAAACACAATGGGGATCTACGCGGTTTTTCTTTTATGGGCATAGAGCATGTAAAAAAACCATTGAGAGGGGGAGATTTTCATAAAGTGCTTGCAAGAGAGAGTAGGTGGATATTTGAGCTGGGGACCCGCATGCCACAGGGCTTTAACAATCGTATGGATATCATTATGCACTATTGATACATTGTTGCATTATATGTTGCTGGCTATTACTACTGTGCTAGGCTTTTGTATCACTTTAAAAATAATTTTATGGTCAGGTTATTGGATTTTCTGATTGTATTCTTCTCCAAAATGTTGAATCCTTTTCTTATAACTCTTATGCATGCTGTATATTGATTAATATGCAGATAGCTTATATGTTTGATTTGCTTTTCTAGCATATATTTTTAAATCTCTCACACATGTTTGTAATTACCCTGATGGGAGTGAGATGTATATAAGGTTCTATGTTTGGAAAGCAGATCAGATTCTGGACCGTGAAGAAGGCAGATTTTACTGCTGAAACGCGTAGTCCTCTCTGCGCTACTTTCCTGTGATAATGCTGTTCTGAATTGCTTGGACCATTATATTTTAATGAATTTATGAATAAAAAGAAGGAAAAAAATTTTTTAACAGCATCCTGGACTGCTCACGTTATTGCTGGACTCTGCCTTGTCGTTGTTCACATTTGTATGGATGGACTCCTACGTCCTGATCCGGGCACAACGGAGTTAACCAGGTCAGCTGAGGATCCAGGTGATTCACAAGAGTGAGCTGGTCTACATTGTTGGACTCATATATATATATATATATATATATATATATATATATATATATATATATATATTTATTTGAACTTATTCTTGTTCATGTTTATTTGATACTACTTATTTATACAGCTCTGTTTGCATATATTGGTGAATTGTATAATACTGTGCGTGGGGGGGGGTCTCTCATACCATTCCATTTTTGTGTGTGTTTTCTGTTTCTGGCTTCAGTGTTTTTAATTTTTGCTAAAGAGTCTCATCTACAACTACCACTACCATCTACAACTACCAACCACTAAGCAATGAGTGGAAAAAAAGTTTGTGTTATCATTCATATTCTCTGAAAAAAGGCAGAGAAAGCAAACAATATGATAGGGTATGTAAACTATTCAGCACAACTGCGTATATATATATATATATATATATATATATATATATATATATACATACTAGCTGTAGTACCCGGGCGTTGCCCGGGATAGTAACTGTCTCTTTGTCTCTCTCCCAGTCTCTGTCTATGTGTTGCTGTCTGTCTGTCTCTCTGTCTCTGTCTCTTTCCTTGTCTGTCTGTGTCTATGTCTTTGTCTGTCTCTTTCTTTGTCTGTCTGTGTCTATGTCTTGTCTGTCTCTTTCCTTTTCTGTCTATGTCTATGTCTTTGTCTGTCTCTTTCCTTGTCTGTCTGTCTATGTCTTTGTCTGTCTGTTTCTATCTCTCTGTCTGTATTTGTATCAGTCTGTCTCTCTCTATCTCTATGTCTGTCTCTATGTGTGTGTCGGGCTGTCTCTATGTGTGTGTCAGGCTGTCTCTATGTGTGTGTCGGGCTGTCTCTCTCCAGGGCTGTCTCTCTCCAGGGCTGTCTCTCTCCAGGGCTGTCCCTTTGCCTGGGCTGTCTCTCGCCTGGGCTGTCCCTTTGCCTGGGCTGTCCCTTTGCCTGGGCTGTAGCTGGCTTTACATGTGGCAATCTCGCTAGCGACATCTCTAGCGACATCGCAAGCGATTGTACCCGCCCCCGTCCGTTGTGCGACACGGGCAAATCGCTGCCCATGCCGCACAACCTCGTTAGTCCCCGTCACACGGACGTAACTGCCCTGCGACGACGCTCTGGCCGGCGAACTGCCTCCTTTCTATGGGGGCGGTTCATGCCGCATCACAGCGACGGCAGGCGTCCAATAGAAGCGGAGATGAGCGGGATGTAACATCCTGCCCACATCTTTAAGGAGATGTTCGTCGCTCCTGCGATGTCACACACAGCGATGTGTGGTGCCGCAGGAACGAGGAACAACATCGCCAATTAGCAGAAAACAATTTTTGCCTGTCTGTCTCTTTCCCCGGTCTGTCTCTTTCCCCGATCTGTCTCTTTCAACCGGCTCAGTAAAATAGACCTGGCTCAACCACCTAAGTTAGTTAGGTGCTCTGGAGAAAAAAAGACAGATCCTATATAAATGTACTCCGGCACGCTAGTGAAAACATAAAAAAGAGTCCAGTATGGTGCTCAAATTTTTTTTTTATTTTTTGTGTGTTCAATATACTGTTTAACATTTCAACCCTGTGGGGGTTTTCTTCAAGGACTAGTTTTTATATACAAAGAAAAAACTAAAAAAAAACAACAAAAAGTACAATGTCAGTTTCAATGTAATATACATGAATGGTTACAGGAAAGGAAACATATTATGATCATAGAAATCCTGTTAACAGGATAATAACATGTATAATAAGCTTTCCATTGGAATATAAGTAAAAATCTCCCATATATATGGTGTCCAGTATGATACAAAACATGTTATACAATACAGCAGAAGATTACGACGTACCTATGTACAACAAGAATGACTTTCAAATTAGCACCCAAAGCGGATCAGGTAAGTACAGTAATTCTAGCGTCCACATATCACTATAATGATGAGATATAAAGTAATATCAATATATGTCAGTATGTTAGGGAAAAAAAATATGGAGAAAGGAAAAGTGGGGGGTTTTTTGGCATACCTGTGACAGTATTTGATCTAATGTCAAATGTTCGGTATCACACCTTATCTATTGTGAAATGTGGTGGAGATGAGGTCCAAGACTGTCTATCGAGTGAATTGTACCATCATCAATACATGAAAATATGCTATATGACTAGCCAAGTGTGAAAACCTCAAGGGGGCGTACCTTAAATGGCAAAATTGGAAGGACTACAAGGTCTAGATGAATAACATGTGAAGCTACCTGTATAGGTCAATGTTCAATTATGCTAAAAGCAAAAACAAAAGAAGAGGTGTGATGTTATGTTAGAGGTCTCATCATATGTGAGAGTGGAATATTATGTCAATTGTAGTCAATGTAGTGGAAGAAAAAAAAAAGGGGGGGGGGCTGTGCAAAAGTGGCTACATACAGAATCATAATTACCATGCAAATGAGATTCAAGCCAGCCAAAAGGAGAGTCCAGAAGAATCATATGGTACTGGCTGATAACAGAGACAAAAGCAGATACAGCTTATGTATGAGTGGAGATGAAACTATAGGAAGCATTAAACAACCAAGGGTACAAAAAGTATACTTTGTCGGGATAGGCACATACTTCCCTAGTGGGCATAGCATGAGAGTTAATTGCCATCAAAGGGCCCACTCACACTTGCGCTATTTTGACGCAAACGGAATCCATCAGTAATGTAGTACAGTTCATTTATTTACAGTGGAAGCGCGACATCGTGTGGACACAAGCGGTACTGCATGACACACACACGTGCTATAGTAACGCGCTTCCACTGTAAATAAATGAACTGTACTACATTACTGACGGATTCTGTTTGCGTCAAAATAGCGCAAGTGTGAGTGGGTCCTAAATGAGACTCAAATCAGCCTTGAGGTGTGTCCACAAAGGTTATGTGGTGCTGGCTGATAACAGAGACAAAAGCAGATACAGCTATATATGAGTGAAGATGAAAAATATAGGAAGCACTAAACAACAAGAGTACAAAAAGTACTACAATTTGTAAGGAAAAGCACATGCCTCCCTATTAGGTATTACATGAAAATTCACTATATGTGGAGCTGGCCAAAGGCTTTGGTGTGACAAAGGTATAGAAGGGTTAAATATACCTGGGTTTAATCCCAAAGTGTAAGAGGCCTGAGTACATACCTATGCAGATGGAGGACCTGTGGAGGAGCATCAGGAGACGTGTCTATGGGTGGCCGTGGGCTTTTTACATAGTGGTGATGCGGGAGCGTCCACTTCCTGTTAGGAATGGAACGCATCTGTGATCCGCATGTGAGCGCATGCGTGTAGGACGCAATGCCCCGCGCATGCGCGGTATGACGGGACGTCGCGATGTCGGCGCGCTGCCCCGCGCATGCGCGGAAGGCCGAGCGTCCCACACATGCATGGTGCGATCTGGTTCTGAGGCCTGGGCGCGCGTGCGCTGAGCCTCATGACCACCGCAAGCCCAGCGGGGAGACGTGCCAGGTGATTGACGCCACGCCACGTGAGCGCGCGGAGGACAGAGGGCCCCGCGCACGCGCAGTGAGGAATAAGTGTCGCGAGTAGCTGGTGAGACCTGTAGGGGGCGGTGCCTAACTGTATACAAACCTAGAGTAATGAAGTGAGGATTGATATTACTTTATATCTCATCATTATAGTGATATGTGGACGCTAGAATTACTGTACTTACCTGATCCGCTTTGGGTGCTAATTTGAAAGTCATTCTTGTTATACATAGGTACGTCGTAATCTTCTGCTCTATTGTATATCATGTTTTGTATCATACAGGACACCATATATATGGGAGATTTTTACTTATATTCCAATGGAAAGCTTATTGTACATGTTGATATTATCCTGTTAACAGGATTTCTATGATCATAATATGTTTCCTTTCCTGTAACCATTCATGTATATTACATTGAAACTGACATTGTACTTTTTGTTGTTTTTTTATTTTTTTCTTTGTATATAAAAACTAGTCCTTGAAGAAAACCCCCACAGGGTTGAAACGTTGGACAGTATATGAACACACAAAAAATAAAAAAAATGTTTTGAGCACCATACTGGACTCTTTTTCATGTTTTCACTAGTGTGCCGGAGTACATTTATATAGGATCTGTCATTTTTCTCCAGAGAGCCTAACTAACTTAGGTGGTTGAGCCAGGTCTATTCTACAGAGTATTTGTCCAGTCTTTTACCTGAGCTCCTACCCTCCTGATTTTTCCTTGCATCCATGTCGTTCACGACTTTCTCATACGGAGCAACTGAAGTGACTGATATATTATCCAAGGTTACGATTCCAAACTCCTTTCTATCTACACCCTCTGAAGAGATAAGCACCCGCGATTACGAAAAAGAACTCAGGAAACACTCTGCCTTTGAGTTACACTGTGCTACTCTAGCGGAGTATCACAAAGTACAAAGGATCCCTAGAGGATTGAGGGTATCCCTAAGACCAACCCTTTTTTCAGAGAATGTGGAATATTGCGGCAAGTTTGAGAGTATACTGAATAAATGTTCGATGGACATAATAATTTTGACCATAGAATTCCTACAGAAGGAGATTAAAGTACTCGGACCTCAAATCCGATCAATTGAGGACCAATTCGCCAATACTTTACCTAGCACAGAGTGGGACAGAATTCGGTTGAAAACCAAGGACATCATCACCGATTTTCAAAAAACGCTACAGGACAGGAAACGATTGAAGTTTGTACGCGACCAGGAGGAATACTCAAAGGATCGTGTCTACAGATGGCGATCTTCATGCGGGTCACAGATGCGTTCCACTCCTACCAGAAAGTGGACGCTCCCCCATCACTACTATATAAAAAGCCCATGGCCACCCATAGACACGTCTCCTGACGCTCCTCCACAGGTCCTCCATCTGCATAGGTATGTACTCAGGCCTCTTACACTTTGGGATTACACCCAGGTATATTTAACCCCTTCTATACCTTTGTCACACCAGAGCCTTTGGCCAGCTCCACATATAGTGAATTTTCATGTAATACCTAATAGGGAGGTATGTGCTTTTCCTTACAAATTGTACTACTTTTTGTACTCTTGGTGTTTAATGCTTCCTATATTTTTCATCTTCACTCATATATACCTGTATCTGCTTTTGTCTCTGTTATCAGCCAGCACCATATAACCTTTGTGGATTCACCTCAAGGCTGATTTGAGTCTCATTTACATGGCAATTAACTCTCATGCTATGCCCACTAGGGAGGTATGTGCCTATCCCGACAAAGTATACTTTTTGTACCCTTTGTGTTGTTTTAATGCTTCCTATATTTTCATTTCCACTCATACATAAGCTGTATCTGCTTTTGTCTCTGTTATCAGCCAGTACCATATGATTCTTGTGGATTCTCCTTTTGGCTAGCTTGAATCTTATTTGCATGGTAATTATGATTCTGTATATACCCCGTTGTCTCAATATGACATCTTTGTTTGTGCCAATCATGATCAATGCAGGGTGGCAAGCCACTTTTGCACAGCTCCCCCCCCCCCTTTTTTTTTTCTTCCACTGCATTGACTACAATTGACATATTATTCCACTCTCACATAGGAGACCTCTAACATAACATCACACCTCTTCTTTTGTTTTTGCTTTTAGCATAATTGAACACGGACCTATGCAGGTAGCTTCACATGTTATTCATCTAGACCTTGTAGTCCTTCCAATTTTGCCATTTAAGGTACGCCCCCTTGAGGTTTTCACACTTGGCTAGTCATATAGCATATTTTCATGTATTGATGATTGTACAATTCACTCCATAGACGGTCTTGGACCTCATCTCCACCACATTTCACAATAGATAAGGTGTGATACCGAACAATTGACATTAGATCAAATACCGCCACAGGTATGCCAAAAAAAACCCCACTTTTCCTCTTTCTCCATATTTTTTTTCCCTAACATACTGAGATATATTGATATTACTTTATATCTCATCATTATAGTGATATGTGGACGCTAGAATTACTGTACTTACCTGATCCGACAAAAAACAGCAAAGCAAAAATAGGTGCTATAGAACTGTGGTCACAATTAAAATATAACCTTTAATGGTTAAGTTAAAATACTTATAAACCACACAACATAAATGGTTATAAAACCAACCGAGATAAATTAGAGCTGATGTTAAGCTCCTCCTATTACCAAGTTAGGACAAGTTGTACCCGGTAGGGCAACCCCCACCGTAGTAACAGTAGTTGAGACAGTAATGTGAAGTTGTCTCATAGATAATACATAAACGGCAATCCACAGTAATCAATGACCATAACATAGGTCTCACTGTGATATATGAAGAAAAAAAACAAGTTGTCCAAAAGAGGGGGGGGGCACCAAGTTAGCCTCACAATACCCCTCAGCTGGCAACTGATACTTTCTTAGACCTCCCAACGTGTTTCTCAATTCGCTTAGTCATCAGGGGACTGTGGTCAAGAAATTAAAGCTGCAAAGATGAACAGTATGATCAGAATAGAGAATCCACAAACGTATACAAAGAAGTCGCAAAGTATATTCTAAAGAAAACATGTTCCTACCTTCATTGAAAAAGTTCCAACAAAGGGGGGTAATATTGTGGTGCAGGATGTTGAAGATTATAGGAACATGTGTCTGACCATCCTTGGAGACAAGAATAATTATAAAAAACTGACAAGCAACCCCCTCAATGAATTTAAATCAGAACTTAAAGTACTTCCATCAGAGGGTTTAGAAGATAAACTTATAGTCACAAATGAATATGATTTCTTGTTTCCTGTACACCCTACCTTGGATACTTTCTATTGTCTCCCCAAGGTTCACAAAGGCCTCACACCCCTCAAAGGCAGACCAATTGTGTCTGGGGTGGGAGGCCTTTGTCAGAACATTGGTACCTACCTTGATCATATCCTCAAACCATTTGTGGGTGCTCTTAATTCATTCACCCTGGACTCCACCGATTTTTTTGAGGAAGATCGAGGATGTGGTACTTGATGATGATACTATTCTGTGCTCAATTGACGTGGAAGCCTTGTATTTTTCAATTGTACACAGTGATGGATTGGGAGCGCTCAAATACTTTTTGAAGGGGCATGGCTGTCACTTTGCCAGACACAATGCGTGGCTCATCAGGTTACTTTGTTTTTGCCTTACTAGAAACTTCTTTCTTTTTGATGGGTTCTTCTTCCACCAACTCAGGGGCACTGCCATGGGTTGTCTTGTGCACTTTCTTATGCCAACTTGCTCCTGGGTTGGTGGGAAGAGAACCGTATTTTTGGGGAGGATTCCCCTTATGATTTGGACAAGATTGTATTGTGGACCCGCTACATAGACAACGTGTTCGTACTATGGCGGGGTACCAAGGAGACATTTTTACAATTTATCTCCGACATTAACCACAATCCTCTCGGCCTCAGCTTCACAGCGCAAAGTGATGAGAGAGAGCTCTTTTTTGGACATCCTGGTCACCAAAAACGTTGACGGAACCCTCATGACCAATACATTCTGCAAACCTACCTCCTCTAATGCACTCCTACGCTGGGAGAGCAACCACCCCAGACCTGTTAGGGCAGGCATCCCCAGGGGACAGTATCTGCGGGCACGGCGGAACTGTTCCACTCCTTTGAACTTCTCCCGACAAGCTGAAGATCTACGCAACCGTTTCAGAGAAAGGGGATACCCTGATCATGTCCTCTCCCAGGCTTTTCGGACAGCACAATCTAGGGAGAGGACCAGCTTGCTGGTACCTTCACCTAAAAAGAACGAGACGGCAGATGGCAAGTTTCGTTTCATTTCCACTTTCACAAATGGATCCACGGAGATACGTAAGATCCTTGAACGGCATTGGCTATTTTGAGAATGGACGTGGACATTGGAGATGTAGTGGGAAGCCATCCAAAATGCACTTACAGGAGGGGTAGCTCTATCGGTGACAGGGTAGTCCACAGCCATTTCGTCCGCCCTAGAGAGAGTGGCTAGCTACGTTCTGAGCTAAGAGGTTGTTTCAGATGTAGTTGGTGCGTTGCCTGCCCACACATCGAGACCAGTAAAACCTTTTCAAGCTCAGTAACGAGCCACTCTTTTGATATTAGAGCCTTTATCAACTGTCGTTCGAGAGGCGTAATTTATAAAGCAAGATGCGGCTGTGGCCTTGAGTATGTAGGCAAGACTAGGAGGGAGTTCAGAAGGCGTGTCGGGGAACACCTCAAAGACATAGCCAATAAGAGAGACACTCCGCTGGCAAAACATATGGAAATAATGCACAATAGAGATGTTTCAGGTTTGACCTTCATGGGTATCGATCTTATTAATTATCCGGCTCGAGGTGGGGATTGGGACCGTAGAATTCTCCAACGTGAGTGTAAGTGGATTCATACACTGAAGACTCAGACACTGTTAGGCCTTAATGAGATCCTCACCTTTGGTTGCTTCCTGTAGATCATAGGGCCCCTTAGGGATTCCAGGGACAGCCACCGTGGAGCGGGGGCACCCGGTACTTTAAGGTGTTATTACACTCCGTTGGTAGGTAGGTGACAGGGCAGTGCAGGGACATCTCCAGGACGCCCCAGAAAAACCCACCTACCTTACTGTGACTGTTTACACACCCCCCTTTTTCCTCTTCCGGGTCTTTTCCCTTCCTTTTCCTCTTGGCACTGTAATTGTCTAACTTCCCCGTGTCCGTGTTGATTGTACCTTTGTGGGTGCCTGCCTTAATCCAATTAGTGTGTCCCTATAATAAGTTTATACTTTTTAGGACAATTTGAGAGCAATGTATATTCAACCTTCTCCTCTTCTTATGTTGTTATATCAATATTGAGCCTTGTCCGCCCCCCCCTCCACCCCCACTTAGTCTTATGATTAATATCCATAGCAAGTTGTTTTTGTAAACTAAACACCTATTTACAACCTAAACATTGCCAAGTGGCCTATCCTCCCACTTTATGCTTTTTCTATCTGCTATTTTAACATTGGCAAATCACTCATATGTTTAGATGTGGGACATACTTATGGACGTTCCTTTAGCCCTCACAATATGTGGGTGTTGCCTACATTTGCATGGGGAGTGTAGCTCCAGGCTTCTGACGCAATTATGGGCGTTCCATGTGTATGGTGATAGCGGGCCATGTGACTGGACACGTGACGCGAGAATGGGCGGCGTCTAAATGACGTCTATTGCCCGGTGAGTTGTCACGTGCCCGGATATGCGGCGCGTTAATGCACGCTGCTCGGGTCATTTGGCCGGACAGGTGACAATATGACGGGCGGCGCCTGAATGACGTCAATCGCCTGTGGACGGGTCACTTGACCGGCACACACGGAGGCGTTACCTTCGTGATGTCTGCCTGTGGTGGGTGTTACTTCATCGCCTTAAACCTCTTAAGGCGTACATGTCACTGGTATTTGTGGTTTCTAGGGGAGGTGATTTGTGTGCACGTCCTCCACTGTTAGTGGACGGACGCTCTGGTGGGTAGAGCCTCTTTCGGCCTGCCTTTTATGGTTGGTCTGGCCTCTTGGGGGGGTGTCGCCTCTCCAGCATGGGGGGCGTTTTTAGTCAGCCTCATTATGACAAGTGGGGTGATATGTGGTCCGCCTACAGGATATTTAAGGGCGGCAATTTTAAAGCCCAGTGCTCTATGCCAGGCCCGGACACACCATGCTGGAACTCCGTTTTTCAATGAAGGTAGAAACATATTTTCTTTAGAATATACTTTGCGACTTCTTTGTATACGTTTGTGGATTCTCTATTCTGATCATACTGTTCATCTTTGCAGCTTTAATTTCATGACCACAGTCGCCTGATGACTAAGCGAATTAAGAAACGCGTTGGTGGGTCTAAGAAAGTATCAGGTCAGATTGTTGCCAGCTGAGGGGTATTGTGAGGCTAACTTGGTGGCCCCCCCCTCTTTTGGACAACTTGTTTTTTGCTTCACATATCACAGTGAGACCTATGTTATGGTCATTGATTACTGTGGATTGCCGTTTATGTATTATCTATGAGACAACTTCACATTACTGTATCAACTACTGTCACTACGGTGGGGGTTGTCCTACCGGGTAAAACTTGTCCTAACTTGGTAATAGGAGGAGCTTAACATCAGCTCTAATTTATCTCGGTTCGTTTTACAACCATTTATGTTGTGTGGTTTATAAGTATTTTAACTTAACCATTAAAGGTTATATTTTAATTGTGACCACAGTTCTATAGCACCTTTTTTTGCTTTGCTGTTTTTTGTCCATTTGGTAAGCAACAACACATTTATATATTGATACTTACCTGATCCGCTTTGGGTGCTAATTTGAAAGTCATTCTTGTTATACATAGGTACGTCGTAATCTTCTGCTCTATTGTATATCATGTTTTGTATCATACTGGACACCATATATATGGGAAATTTTTACTTATATTCCAATGGAAAGCTTATTATACATGTTGATATTTTCCTGTTAACAGGATTTCTATGATTATAATATGTTTCCTTTCCTGTAACCATTCATGTATATTACATTGAAACTGACATTGTACTTTTTGTTGTTTTTTTTTCTTTGTATTTAAAAACTAGTCCTTGAAGAAAACCCCCACAGGGTTGAAATGTTGGACAGTATATGAGCACACAAAAAATAAAAAAGATTTTTGAGCACCATACTGGACTCTTTTTCATGTTTTCACTAGTGTGCCGTAGTACATTTATATAGGATCTTTCAACTGGCTGTCTCTTTCAACTGGCTGTCTCTTTCAGCCGGCTGTCTCTTTCAACCGGCTGTCTCTTTCAACCAGCTGTCTCTTTCAACCAGCTGTCTCTTTCAACCGGCTATTTCTTTCCCTGGCTGCCTCTTTACCCGGCTGTCTTTCTCTTTCTCCGTCTGTCTTTTTGTCCATCTGTCCTTGTTTGTCTCTTTTGCCGGGCTGTCTCTTTTGCCGGGCTGTCTCTTTTGCCGGGCTGTCTCTTTTGCCGGGCTGTCTCTTTCGCTGTCTGTCTTTCTGCCCGACTGTCTCTTTCCAGGGCTGTTTCTTTCGCTGTCTGTCTTTCTGCCCGTCTGTCTCTTTCCAGGACTGTTTCTTTCGCTATCTGTCTTTCTGCCCGTCTGTCTCTTTCCAGGGCTGTCTCTTTCGCCGTCTGTCTTTCTGCCCGTTTGTCTCTTTCCAGGGCTGTCTCTTTCGCCATCTGTCTTTCTGCCCGTCTGTCTCTTTCCAGGGCCATCTGTTTTTCTGCCCGGCTGTCTCTTTGCCCGGCTGTCTCTTTGCCCGCCTGTCTCTATGGCCGCCTGTCTCTATGGCCGTCTCTCTTGTCGCGGGCGGGGAGGAGGGTGTCAGCACACCGCGCTCACCCCCTTCTGCTCGGGTCCGGCGGCCGCTGCTCAGTGGTGGCTCGAGCTGTAGGCCGGATCCCGGCAGGTTTCTCGAGCGGCACTCCTCGCCCGTGAGTGAAAGGGGGTTGTTGGGTGAGGGGATGATTATTGTCCGTGACGCCACCCACGGTTGTGGTGATTTCACCACCGCTGCTCAGTACAGGGGTCCCGGGGATGGTGATGCGGAGCAGCCAGGTGTTGTGTTGCCCCTCCGTGGGTAGGGGTTGGTGATCCCGGGGCCCGGTGATGGTTTGAGAGGTGCGGGACCTGGTGGGCACAGGGACGCGGGGGCAGCGCTGTGCCTTGCGGCACTGTGGTACTCACTCAGCCTGAGACGTGGACACAGTTTGTACGGTAAACCAAACGGCTGGTAGGACGGTCCCACAGACGGCTGCACCTGCACTCCCGGTAGGTGACGGTGATGTCCCTCTTCCTTGCACCTATGGTTGACTTGTGGTAGCGGTGGATTCCCTCCGGTTACCCGCTCCCCGACTACAATCTGGGCCGGAGGAGCTCTACACTTTGCCCGCAGGCGCTGGCCCTGAGAAACTGGTGCCGTGGCGGTGGCGGTGTCTCTCTGCTTCAGGTTGGGCTGTTGCCTTCAGTCGGGACTTGGTTGTTGGGGGATCTGCGTCCCCGTCACTGACGGATTCGGCAAATTTGGCGACTCCTAGCCTTGCCGGGGTCCGAGAGGCCCCTACCCTGGTGCTGACTGTCCTTCGGAACACTGCTCCAGACCACCGGGCACACAGCCAACGGGGTCCTTCCAGGAACTTCCAAACGGTCCCCCTCCAGACAGTCACCGCCGTCGCTGACCTTGCTGATCTGGCCCTACACAAAGCTGGACCCTTCAGGCTTTTTTTCTTTCTTGTCACCTCACTTGCTTTCCTCCTTTTTCCACTTTCCTTCCTTCACTTTCACTTAGTTGTTTACTTTAGCCCTGTCTAGACTACTCCTCCACTCCTTCCACTTCCTCCTCCCTGAGCTATCTTCACTCAAGCCCTGCCTGGGCTAATCTGCCTGGTTTCTCCCGCCTCCAGAGCTGTGACCTCTTCGGTGGGCGGAGCCAACCGCCTGGCCCACCCCCTGGTGTGAATCATCAGCCTCTGGAGGAAGGCAACAAGAATTTGTAGTTTAGCTGTGATGTGCCTACCTGGAGTGTGGGGTGTGGTGGTGTTGTGACCTGTGACCCCTGGCTTGCCCAGGGCGTCACATTCCTCCTTAGCAAAATGCAGACCGTCCGCGGGCTGCCGTCCTACACCGGTTTTATTTTTCGGAAAAAGATAACATTTGGAATTAATATATTTACATTTTTAATCATAACTCTTCCCAAGACGGGAGGCACATTTCTTTTAACGTTGCAAACGGTTCACGGTTACGGTTTCCGCTCTCTCCCACCCAAGCAACCTGGCCCTGATGCTGCCCCTAAAACCCAGGCAGCACCCCTTGACTCACAGTCCAGCACACGGTACCCGAGCGGGATCTGTCCTTCCCCTCCAGAGGGTAGCCACCGGTTCCTTTGGTGGCTGGGCCCTAGCCTGCTCTGCTGAGGGCCCTCCCTCCAACCTGCCTCTCCGGAAGCGGCATTGCGGAAAACGGTAACGGTAAACAACATATTTACAAGCCACTTAACGTTTGTGGTTGCCCTGCATGTTCACGGGCTTGTCCATGGATAGTTCCCATGCCAAAACTTTAAACGGTCCCCACGGGGACAACGGTGCCGGCTCCAGTCGGTTGCAATCACAACAGACAATCAGGTAACTTCTTCTTGGATCAATCATTTTTCATTTTCAACTTTTAAACAAACAAACAAAGTGGTGGTCCCAACGGGGACGGTGCAACGGGCATCCGCTGCCCTACTCCGGTCTTTCTGCTGCTTCATCCGAGGGAGGGGGTGCAGAGCTCACCCTGCTCTCGTTGCTGCCCCTGAGCTTCACATCCAGGGCAAACCACCCCCTCTCTCCGCAGTGTCGGGTATACCGCACCATGTCTCCCGGCATGAGGTTACGGCCAGGATGCTCCTCGGGCAGGTGGGCATTCACATCCCGCTGGGCTACAAACACTTCGGCCTCCAGGCCCGGTTCATATATAAACCTGTAGCCCCGGCGGACATCAAACCGCCTCACCTGCCCTTCATACAACGGGCCCCGGACACGGAAGGTCGCTTGCCGCAGATTTTCCTTCTCCCGAATGGCTCGGGCCACCAGCTCGGCTTTCCTTCTCTCCCTCTCCGCGATCTCCAGGCCCAGCTTTGTCGGCTCCCTATCCCAATATGGCGCTGCTGCCAGCGCCGGCGCACGGGTCAGGCCCCGCGTGACATCCAGAACGTTACCCACTGTCAGGAAAGTGGGCGGCGTATCCCGCGGTGTCGTGGCCTTGGGCGCTGCCTTGCAGCAACAACCCGGCGCCACCTCAGCCGAGGTGTGGGGGATGGGCATAGGGGCTTTCCGCTGCTGGGCCTTCGGCTCGGAGCGGGCCATCAGCTCCGGCTCAGGAAACTGCTCGGGGACTGTCTCTGGCACAATCTTCGGGGCCTTCCATGGCAACACCTCCGGTTTGCTACGGGCTCCGGCTACAGGTCGGTCCGCTGGGGCGGACGGGCTGGGTATCGCTACCGGTTGCGGTGGTAGCGGGCCTCGTGGCGGGGTCACGGCCCCCGAGACGGGTGGCGAGGGAGGCAACGGGGGGAGAGGGCTTGGACCGGGTCCCTCAGCCGCAGCGACCGGTCCCTCCGGGACATAGGGGCGTTGGTCACTCACCCTCCCTTCCTCCGCTTCCTCCTCGCGTCTCCGCACGGTGGCTATAACGTCCGCCATGTCGGTCTCCCACTCCTCCAAGAGGAGCTGCATTTTGACCTGCAGCCGTAGATGGAGCTGCGCGGTCCGGATTTCCACCCACTCTGCGGTTCCCGGTGCGGGGGCCACGGTGTTTCGGGACGGCATCCACATGGTGTCTTTCTCTCTTTCTTCCAGGAACGGTATATTCGCAGGGTCCTGGCGTCCCTGCTTTTATAGCCGCAGCTACATGCGTCCAGCCGCCATCGCGTCCCCCTTAGCTCTTTTTGGCCCCTCCTTTCTCGGGGCGGGGTTTTGACCTTCGCGCCTCTACTGCTCGAGAAGACGCTCGAGCGGGAACTTTTCGCGCCAAAGATGGCGGCTTCTGAAATTTTTCTGCCGGATACCTCCGGCGGTAACAAGGCGCACCTCTACCAGACGGCAGAGCGGTAAGATCCTGTTCGTGACGCCAAGTTGTCGCGGGCGGGGAGGAGGGTGTCAGCACACCGCGCTCACCCCCTTCTGCTCGGGTCCGGCGGCCGCTGCTCAGTGGTGGCTCGAGCTGTAGGCCGGATCCCAGGGGGTTTCTCGAGCGGCACTCCTCGGCCGTGAGTGAAAGGGGGTTGTTGGGTGAGGGGATGATTATTGTCCGTGACGCCACCCACGGTTGTGGTGATTTCACCACCGCTGCTCAGTACAGGGGTCCCGGGGATGGTGATGCGGAGCAGCCAGGTGTTGTGTTGCCCCTCCGTGGGTAGGGGTTGGTGATCCCGGGGCCCGGTGATGGTTTGAGAGGTGCGGGACCTGGTGGGCGCAGGGACGCGGGGGCAGCACTGTGCCTTGCGGCACTGTGGTACTCACTCAGCCTGAGATGTGGACACAGTTTGTACGGTAAACCAAACGGCTGGTAGGACGGTCCCACAGACGGCTGCACCTGCACTCCCGGTAGGTGACGGTGATGTCCCTCTTCCTTGCACCTATGGTTGACTTGTGGTAGCGGTGGATTCCCTCCGGTTACCCGCTCCCCGACTACAATCTGGGCCGGAGGAGCTCTACACTTTGCCCGCAGGCGCTGGCCCTGAGAAACTGGTGCCGTGGCGGTGGCGGTGTCTCTCTGCTTCAGGTTGGGCTGTTGCCTTCAGTCGGGACTTGGTTGTTGGGGGATCTGCGTCCCCGTCACTGACGGATTCGGCAAATTTGGCGACTCCTAGCCTTGCCGGGGTCCGAGAGGCCCCTGCCCTGGTGCTGACTGTCCTTCGGAACACTGCTCCAGACCACCGGGCACACAGCCAACGGGGTCCTTCCAGGAACTTCCAAACGGTCCCCCTCCAGACAGTCACCGCCGTCGCTGACCTTGCTGATCTGGCCCTACACAAAGCTGGACCCTTCAGGCTTTCCTTCTTTCTTGTCACCTCACTTGCTTTCCTCCTTTTTCCACTTTCCTTCCTTCACTTTCACTTAGTTGTTTACTTTAGCCCTGTCTAGACTACTCCTCCACTCCTTCCACTTCCTCCTCCCTGAGCTATCTTCACTCAAGCCCTGCCTGGGCTAATCTGCCTGGTTTCTCCCGCCTCCAGAGCTGTGACCTCCTTGGTGGGCGGAGCCGACTGCCTGGCCCACCCCCTGGTGTGAATCATCAGCCTCTGGAGGAAGGCAACAAGGATTTGTAGTTTAGCTGTGATGTGCCTACCTGGAGTGTGGGGTGTGGTGGTGTTGTGACCTATGACCCCTGGCTTGCCCAGGGCGTCACACTCTCTTTTGCCGTCTCTCTCTTTCGCCGTCTCTCTCTTTCGCCGTCTCTCTCTTTCGGCGTCTCTCTCTTTTGCCGTCTGTCTTTCTGCCCGTCTGTCTCTTTCCAGGGCTGGCTGTCTCTTTGCCCATCTGTCTCTTTGCCATCTGTCTCTTTGCCCGTCTGTCTCTTTGCCCGTCTGTCTTTCTGCCCGTCTGTCTTTCTGCTCGGCTGTCTCTTTGCTCGGCTGTCTCTATGCCCGCCTGTCTCCATGCCCGCCTGTCTCTTTGCCGCCTGTATCTTTGCCCGCCTGTCTCTTTGCCCGCCTGTCTTTTTGCCCGGCTGTCTCTTTGCCGGGCTGTCTCTTTGCCGGGCTGTCTCTTTGCCGGGCTGTCTCTTTGCCCGGCTGTCTCTTTGCCCGGCTGTCTCTTTGCCCGGCTGTCTCTTTGCCCGGCTGTCTCTTTTCAGGGCTGTCTCCTTGCCCGGCTGTCTCTTTCCTGGGCTGTCTCTTTCCACGTCTTTCTCTGTCTGTGACTATGTCTGTCTTTTTCTGTCTCTCTCTATCCACCTCACCACTGACATCATATTACCTCACACATAAGCTTCTTTTACTAACAGTTTATTTTGTTCCTATAGCAACCACCGACCGTTGCTATTGATTTGCAGCTTCCAGCTCCATTCAGTTTAATTGAGGCAGGATTTTAGAGAGTAACTGTAAAGTGCAGGGTTAAATTTTCTTGTCAAAACATAGTCTATGACATTCCCTGAGTCACATGGAGCATCTGTGCAAAATTTTGTGATTGTAAATGCGACGGTGCGGATTCCTTTAGTGGACATACACACGTACATACACACGTACATACACACGTACATACATACTCAGCTTTATATAGTAGACTAGCTGTAGTACCCGGGCATTGCCCGGGATAGTAACTGTCTCTCTGTCTCTCTCCCAGTCTCTGTCTGTGTGTCGCTGTCTGTCTTTCTCTCTGTTGGTCTCTTTCCTTGTCTGTCTCTGTCTGTCTCTGTCTGACTATTTCTATCTCTGTCTGTATTTGTATCAGTCTGTCTCCATCTCTGTGTCTTTTCTGTCTCTCTCTATCTGTCTGTATGTGTGTCTGTCTTTCTCTTTCCCCGTCTGTCTGTCTTTTTCGCCGGGCTGTCTGTCTCTTTCGCCAGGCTGTCTGTCTCTTTCGCCGGGCTGTCTGTCTCTTTTGCCGGGCTGTCTGTCTCTTTCGCCGGGCTGTCTGTCTATCCATCTCACCACTGACATCATATTACCTTACACATAAGCTTCTTTTACTAACAGTTTATTTTGTTCCTATAGCAACCACCGACCGTTGCTATTGACTTGCAGCTCCCAGCTCCATTCAGTTTAATTGAGGCAAGATTTTAGAGAGTAACTGTAAAGCGCAGGGTTAAATTTTCTTGTCAAAACATAGTCTATGACGTTCCCTCAGTCCCATGGAGCATCTGTGAAAAATTTCGTGATTGTAAATGCGACGGTGCGGATTCCTTTAGAGGACATAAACACATACACTCAGCTTTATATATTAGACTAGCTGTAGTACCCGGGCATTGCCCGTGAGTAACTGTCTCTCTGACTCTCTTCCAGTCTCTGTCTGTGTGTCGCTGTCTGTCTGTCTCTCTGTCAGTCTCTTTCCTTGTCTGTCTGTGTCTGTCTCTCTGACTATTTCAATCTCTGTCTATATTTGTATCAGTCTATCTGTCTCCATCTCTGTCTGTCTCTCTCTATCTCTGTCTGTATGTGTGTGTTTGTCTTTCTCTTTCCGCGTCTGTCTCTTTTCCGTCTGTCTTGGTCTGTCTCTTTGCCCGTCTGTCTCTTTGCCCGTCTTTCTCTTTGCCCGTCTGTCTCTTTGCCCGTCAAAGGCTTAAATATCCATAATTGACTGTTCATAATACAGCTGAATATATTTGATATCTGGCAATAGTGGTTTCCTGTATCGGAACCTACAATTGTTTAATTTTTCAGGATAATTAATGGTATGGGTAGCGGGTGTTTGTGTCTATACAAAAGTTGCACTTTTCAGGTAGGTTGTTTAGATACCCTCTGAGGTATGTCTGGATGGGTGATAGATCTTCATCTGGACAGTGAAGGGAACAACCTAATAAGATTTTTTTAATTAACACTGTACATAAAAGAATATAGGAAGAGAGAAGGGAGCCATAGGATAAGCCGCCGTGGAATAGGGGCACCACTTAAACCCTAGGGTGCATAAACTCTCCACTGGTAGGAAGGTATAATAGGTAAACATCAGGGCCATATTGAGGCATTTTTCCCCATTTTTCTCCCCTTTTGGTTATAGTCACTTGTGTGTTTTTTGTGATTTTTGTAATAATTGGACTTATATTTAGTCCTGTGTTAGAAAATATTATTAAAGGTATTTTCTCGGTGATTAGTACATCAATCATGAGTGGTAAATCACGACGAGGTTGTGGTGGAGTGGAGTGAATAGGCGGTGTGTATGAGGCACACATGTAGGAATTTCTATTAGTCAAAGCTCTAGTGAGCAAACACTGGCTCATCTTATCCCAACAGAAATGAGAACAACTTCCATACTGACCAGCCTACTCCACTAGATTTCTTTGGCAGCTGTGCATTGCTTCAACTTTGAAATGAGGCTGATAAACAGAATGTGCTAGAGTGGATAGCAAGTGCTGGATGTAGTGGCCTCTCTTCCTCTTCCTTAACCTTAACCTACCTTAACATCACACACAGTTCATTCATCAGAAATGCCACCCCAATTACACTTGTTTCCTCCCATTGTACAAATCTCAAATTGGCAAACTGACTGTGGTGAACCACACATGCTTGAGTCTGCACAGCTGTTCACATATACTATCCAATGGGCATCAGAGGTCTGCTCCAAAGATTCGCAGACTCAAGAGGAAATGAACAAAAAAGGGGGGGATTTTCCAGCTCACCTATTCTCCAACTCCTAGTAATCCTCCAAAGTGCACGAGCCTGCCGGTCAGTCCTAGCCGGTATATCAGGCGAAAAAGTGATGGAAGAGTCGGCTCAGCACAAATCCAATAAAATATAAAAAAAATGTCTTTATTGATATTTCCTTAAAATAGTCATTCCTGGAAATACATCACACAAAGGTATAATCTGCATACAGGTGAAACTTTACGCGTTTCGGACCTATATCATAAAACCAAAAGGGTCCTTAGAATTACATTTTATTTTTGACCATCACAACATTGCAATAAAAAACAATAGGAGGCGAACAAAACATCGCATCTACCCAAAAATGGTATCAGTGAAAACGTCAGCTAAGGGCTCAAAAAATAGTCCATTATATATACCAGACCCCAGTAAATTAAAACTTTACAGGTTTTGGAAACTGGTGATAATAGCAAATTTTTTTTTTCTTTACAAATGTCATAATTTTTTTTTCAGCAGTTAAGTAAGAAAAAATCTATACATGTTTGGTATCTACATCTTGGAGTGACCTGGAAAATGATATTGCTAAGTCAATTTTACCATATAGTGAACATGGTATATAAAAAACAAAATTGTGCAATTGCTTTTTCCTGTTTTCTAGTACGCTACAAGTGCATCTCAATAAATTAGATTATTATCAAAAAGTTAGTTTATTTCAGTAATTCAATACAGAACGGGATACATATATAATATTGAGTCATTGCAAACAGATTGATCTATTTCAAGTTTTTATTTCTGTTAATGTTGTTGATTATGGCTTACGGCCAATGAAAACCCAAAAGTCATTATCTCAGAAAATTAGAATAATTACCACAAAACACCTGCAAAGTCTTCCTAAGCGCTAAAGCGTTTAAAATGGTCCCTTATTCTGGTTCAGTAGGCTACACAATCATGGGGAAGACTGCTGACTTGACAGATGTCCAGAATGCAGTCATTGACACACTCCACAAGGAGGGTAAGCCACAAAAGGTCATTACTAAAGAAGCTGGCTGTTCACAGAGTGCTGTATCCAAGCATATTAATGGAAAGTTGAGTGGAAGGAAAAAGGTGTAGTAGTAAAAGATGCACAAGCAACCAGGATAACCACAGCCTTGATAGAATTGTTAAGAAAAGGCTATTCAAAAATTTGGGTGAGATTCACAAGAGGAGGACTGCTGCTGGAGTCAGTGCTTCAAGATCCACCACACACAGACATATCTAGGACATGGGCTACAACTGTCGAATTCCTTCTGTCAAGCCACTCATGACCAATAAACAGCGCCAGAAGCGTCTTACCTGGGCCAAGAACTGGACTGTTGTTCAGTGGTCCAAGGTGTTTTTTTTCAGATGAAAGTAATTTTGCACTTCATTTGGAAATCAAGGTCCCAGTGTCTGGAGGAAGAGTGGAGAGGCCACAATCCAAGCTGCATGAGGTCTAGTGTGAAGTTTCCACAATCATGGATGGTTTGGGGAGCCATGTCATCTGCTGTGTAGGTCCACTGTGTTTTATGAAGATAAAAGTCAGTGCAGCCGTCTACCAGGAAATTTTAGAGCACTTCATGTGTGGCGCCCTTGAGGCTCATGTCGCCACAGGGTACTGCGCCCAACGAAGGGTGTGGTGCTGATCATGGATCCAAAAGGAGGTTGGTACCGGTTTCATCATCCACAACCACATACACACATGGGTTGCCCCTTCCCCACTGGGGACTAGGCTAGGGTCGGGTATAAAAGGAGTTTCCAACAGTTTGTGGCATTTACAGTATGCCATCACAACAGGGGACCCAATCCACTAGCTTAGAACCTGGGTAGGGGGAGGAGCAGCCACCAGGGGGAGTGAGGAGTCACATACGCAGTTTACAAATTCAAGAGTTCTCCAGCAGGAGTGACAGTGAGCAGACGTCTTTCCCAGGTTGCTCTTGTGGGACATGGGAGTTTAACGGTCACTGAGAAGGATACCGTGTCAGTTTCCCCGGGGCCAGCGCTGTTCAGGGTGCAACACCCTAGGGTGTTGTATTCCATGTTGCACCCCCAGATTTTGCCGGATGGAGAAGTTCCATGCTTCTTCGTCCACCCAAGTTCCCAGAGCCAGGTGGCATATAGGACTCCCGGGGCCTAGATCACAGCCAGACTCAAGGGGATCCCCGCTACTGGCATAGGGAACAGTACTCTACCTAGTACAGAAGGGACTCTAAGTGAAGTGCTTCAAGCCACAGGGACTCGCACTACAATGCGCAGTGAGGAAGGGTCAACAGACTACCGGACCAGTGCTGACCTCCCACGGATTCGGGATCGACCTGAGCCCCCTTAAAACAGTGACCAGTGTGACGGGGCTGGTAGCTGACATTGTGAGTAAACTACACCCTGAACCCACAGAGACTGTGTTGACTCGTCCTTACCGGCGCCGCCGCCCATCGCTTAGTCGCCAACTGCTATTACTACCCTCATCATCCACCCGGGACCCGCTTCGCCTGTAGGGAGCGCACCATCCCAGCTGCCTTAACACCTGCCCCGGAGAGGAACCCGGCAGCGGCAGCTATTCCCTGGCCGCAAACCACATGTGGCGTCACGACAAACTTTTCCCAATACGTCGCTCCCCCTATCATTTAACTATATGCCTCGGGGCAATGGAACCAGGCAAGGCCACACTGTGACAATGCCTGACCCGACCCGAAACTGCCTGGCAACGAGTAGGTTTAACCACCTGCCCTGTGGGGCGCTACACATGCCTCTCTCTGCCGACAAGGTTTTTGGAGATGGAAATTTCATTTTAAAGCAGGACTTGGCACCTGTTCACACTGCCGAAAGTAGCAATACCTGGTTTAATAACCACTGTGCTTGAATGGCCAGCAAACTCGCCTGACCTAAGCACCATGGAGAATCTATGGGGTATTGTCAAAAGGAAGATGAAAGACACCAGACCCAACAATGCAGATGAGCTGAATGCTGCTATCAAAGCAATCTGGGCTTCCATAACACCTCAGTAGTGCTACAGGCTGATCGCCTCCATGCCACGCCGCATTGATGCAGTAATTCATGCAAAAGGAGCCCCGACCAAGTATTGAGTGCATTTACTGTACATACTTTCAGCAGGCCAACATTTCTGAGTTTAAAGTAATTTTTCCAGTTGGTCTTATATAATATATAATTTTCTATATTCTAATTTTCTGAGCTAATGACTTTTGGGTTTTCATTGGCTGTAAGCCATAATCATCAATGTTAACAGAAATAAACACTGTAAATAGATCACGTTTTTAGATTGGCAATTGATATAGTTGTTCAACTTGTATCTTTTTTGCGTGCTGGGGTGTACAAATTCATAAGTGGCAGGCATAAAGGAATGTATAGAACAGTTTCCACATGCAAAAGATCCTGTTAAAAAAACCCTGTATGTAAACTGGTCGTAGGCTGTACGAAATGGCTACGACTCAAACAGTCTTTTAAATTATGTGCTCTTCTAGCTGTAAGTTTTGGGGTCACTGGGATGACATCTTTGAGCTTGGCCTCTGTGTGGAGAATGTTCCAATTTTATTTTAATATCTTGTGAAGATCCTGCCATTGACCGTTAAATGTTGTAACCAGGCGTACCACATTGTCTGTTTTTCTCAGTTTAGGAGTCAATAAGTTTGTTCTTTCTGTTTTCATAGAGCGTGCAAATGCCTGACTGATGACTCGTTTGGGATAGCCTCTCCTATTCAACCTCTGTACCACATTCTCCACCTGTGAACAAAAATCAAGTTCGTTACTGCAATTTCTTTTTGTTCTGATGAACTGGCCGTATGGGATACCTTTTAGAATGGCAGTTCCTATATGAGCGCCATTTAAGTGCTTCATTTCCGGTCGGTGGAACGCTGGCATGCGTTCCACCATGCATTAATCACCAGCAACCAAAGACATCACAGAAAGCATATCGTGGCCACGCTGTGCATTGGTCACATGACCGCTACCTCAGTTCTGCTCTGTGGCACGCAGAGTGCATGCCACAGGGGAGCAAACGGCTTATGGAATACTCCCGGGTTAGCTCTGCTATGGCGGTAGTTCCACGTGCAGCAGTGACACACACAGGAATGGACCCTTCCTTCACTGCATTCTGGTAAGACACCTGGTTGCATTTTAGATAATTTATCTTTCCTCCTCTCTTATAGGACAAATATCCTGTTGGGGAAATATTTATAGACCCCCACAGCACAATGGGTGGTATTCTCTCCTGATGAAGCCAGCTTGACCTGCACAAGGTGTCGGGCTCTTACACTTTCACTCCTGGACCTGCATTTTTGCTCTGGTAACTATATATGAGGCTCTGACATCAGGTGTAGAGATGAGCGAACCAGCCGCGGTTCGGCTCGGGTTTGGTTCGTCGAACGGAGGTCTCGTTCGAGTTCAGTTCGGCGAACGTTCGACGAACCGAACTCGAACCGCGTAGGAAACAATGGCAGGCAATCACAAACACATAAAAACACCTAGAAAACACCCTCAAAGGTGTCCAAAAGGTGACAAACAACTCACAACACAAACACATGGGAAAGTAACAAGGACATACAGTTAGGTTCAGAAATATTTGGACAGTGACACAAGTTTTGTTATTTTAGCTGTTTACAAAAACATGTTCAGAAATACAATTATATATATAATATGGGCTGAAAGTGCACACTCCCAGCTGCAATATGAGAGTTTTCACATCCAAATCGGAGAAAGGGTTTATGAATCATAGCTCTGTAATGCATAGCCTCCTCTTTTTCAAGGGACCAAAAGTAATTGGACAAGGGACTCTAAGGGCTGCAATTAACTCTGAAGGCGTCTCCCTCGTTAACCTGTAATCAATGAAGTACTTAAAAGGTCTGGGGTTGATTACAGGTGTGTGGTTTTTCATTTGGAAGCTGTTGCTGTGACCAGACAACATGCGGTCTAAGGAACTCTCAATTGAGGTGAAGCAGAACATCCTGAGGCTGAAAAAAAAAAAAAATCCATCAGAGAGATAGCAGACATGCTTGGAGTAGCAAAATCAACAGTCGGGTACATTCTGAGAAAAAAGGAATTGACTGGTGAGCTTGGGAACTCAAAAAGGCCTGGGCGTCCACGGATGACAACAGTGGTGGATGATCGCTGCATACTTTCTTTGGTGAAGAAGAACCCGTTCACAGCATCAACTGAAGTCCAGAACACTCTCAGTGAAGTAGGTGTATCTGTCTCTAAGTCAACAGTAAAGAGAAGACTCCATGACAGTAAATACAAAGGGTTCACATCTAGATGCAAACCATTCATCAATTCCAAAAATAGACAGGCCAGAGTTAAATTTGCTGAAAAACACCTCATGAAGCCAGGTCAGTTCTGGAAAAGTATTCTATGGACAGATGAGACAAAGATCAACCTGTACCAGAATGATGGGAAGAAAAAAGTTTGGAGAAGAAAGGGAACGGCACATGATCTAAGGCACACCACATCCTCTGTAAAACATGGTGGAGGCAACGTGATGGCATGGTCATGCATGGCTTTCAATGGCACTGGGTCACTTGTGTTTATTGATGACATAACAGCTGACAAGAGTAGCCGGATGAATTCTGAAGTGTACCGGGATATACTTTCAGCCCAGATTCAGCCACATGCCGCAAAGTTGATCGGACGGCGCTTCATAGTACAGATGGACAATGACCCCAAGCATACAGCCCAAGCTACCCAGGAGTTCATGAGTGCAAAAAAGGGGAACATTCTGCAATGGCCAAGTCAATCACCAGATCTTAACCCAATTGAGCATGCATTTCACTTGCTCAAATCCAGACTTAAGACGGAAAGACCCACAAACAAGCAAGACCTGAAGGCTGCGGCTGTAAAGGCCTGGCAAAGCATTAAGAAGGAGGAAACCCAGCGTTTGGTGATGTCCATGGGTTCCAGACTTAAGGCAGTGATTGCCTCCAAAGGATTCGCAACAAAATATTGAAAATAAAAATATTTTGTTTGGGTTTGGTTTTTTTGTCCAATTACTTTTGACCTCCTAAAATGTGGAGTGTTTGTAAAGAAATGTGTACAATTCCTACAATTTCTATCAGATATTTTTGTTCAAACCTTCAAATTAAACGTTACAATCTGCACTTGAATTCTGTTGTAGAGGTTTCATTTCAAATCCAATGTGGTGGCATGCAGAGCCCAACTCGCGAAAATTGTGTCACTGTCCAAATATTTCTGGACCTAACTGTATACTCATGCGAAAACAAAGGAGCTGGACAAGGAAAAAGAGGAGGAGACACAGATATGAGTATATGCAAGGGAACGTCGATGCCATTACTGTGCAACTTGAGCCCTGCTCATTTTAGGCTTCCAATCTGGATAAATTGCCTGAGCTCACCACGTACGCCTTGGGGATTTTGTTGTGTCCCGCAGCCAGCGTTTTCTCGGAACGTGTCCTCAGTGCTGCTGGGGGTGTGCTGACAGCTAAGCACACGCATCTGTCCACTGACAATGTGGACATACTAACGTTCACCAAGATGAACAAGTCATGGCTCTCAGAGGACTTTTCTTCTCCTGGGTCATCCAGGGGAGGTGAAAGGCATGCGTATTTTTGAGAGTGCTTCATGCAAAGCATGTTTTTCATTTTGAAAAGGGGGGTCAACTGATGCCAGTCATGTGGGGTGTGTGTGGCCCAATTAGTGGAAACGAGGGAGACTGTGGTTGGAGTCCCCTCGCTGTGTTTGTAAAACAACCAAGATGAACAAGTCATGGCTCTCAGAGGACTTTTCTTCCCCTGGCTCAGCCAGGGGAGGCGAAAGGCACGTGTATTTTTGAGAGTGCTTCATGCAAAGCATCTTTTTCATCTTGAAAATGGGGGTCAACTGATGCCAGTCAAGTGGGGTGTGTGTGGCCCAATTAGTGGAAACGAGGGAGACTGTGGTTGGAGTCCCCTTGCTGTGTTTTACCTGCTTTTAAAAGGGCATGACATGGCTTAGAGGTTGACTTTCAGCATCTGCAAACTGTTGGCTACCAAAATGCTTCCTTTCCAACCTTTTTAACCGAGGATTTTTGAGACCTTATGCCCATCGCAGTGCCCCAAGAGGTGATGCCCAGGCGCCACTCCTTCTCCAACAAAGGCGTGCACGCGCTACACCAGCATGTCGCTCCAAACATCACCGCTTCTTTGAGAAACTGTGTGACAGGGTGCATTTCACCACAGATACTTGGCCCAGTAAGCATGGACAAGGGCGTTACATGTCGCTAACTGAGCAATGGGTTACTATGGGGAGAGATGGAGAAGGGTCTGCTGTACAAGTCTTGCTGTCCCCACGAGTTGTATCAATCCTTCCTCTGTATGTAGAAGTTAATACACTGCTTCTGCCTCCTCACCCTTGTGTGGGTCTTTCACCTCGGCCCAAACCCTGTGTGGTCAGGGCACCCTTCCTTGTAACTGCGCACAAGGAATACCACACACCTCCTTACTATGCTGGCAGCAGAGCTCAATGCCATCATGCGGTCAAATGTTTACTTTGAAATGTATGGGAAATGTGAGTCACACCGCTGAGAAGTTGTGGACGGTTAGCTCTGGAGACCAAGTTTCATCAATGTTTGTCTCCACTCAACCAGCAGCCAGGGAAGGCCGGGTGTGACAATGATGCAAACATGGGTGCGGCCCTTCACCGTGACAATGTGACACACGTGCCTTGTGTGGCTCACGTGTTGAACCTGGTTGTCCAGCAATTTTTAAAGCACTATCCTGGCCTACATGGCCTTCTGCAGAGGGCACGGTGTAACGCCTTCCTTAATCCACACACTCAGATGGGCTGTAAAGGATAGGCTAGAGGGAAGCCACTCACCAAGCAGGACCTCCAGAACCCTGAAACCCTTTAACCCCTATACAGGGATTAGGAATTACACAGGGCCCAAGGTGATGAATACCTGTGGAAGGCTGCAGTTCCAGAGAATAGTAGTCAGGTAGGGACAAAACATTAATTGAGGAACAGGAACAGAATGGGATGGCCAGGACTTAATCAGAAAACAAGCAGAGGTGAAATGCGGATCGGCCAACAAGGTACATAAACAGCAAGCAGGAAAAGTAGTCAGGTAACAAGCACACAAAATCATAAAACTGAACTGGGGGTAAAAGTAACCAGAGGTTCATAGCTATGTCTGGCAGTGGTCTGCAGACAGGATGGGCATAAAAAAGGGTGTGGTGTCTTCCCATTGGTTGTAGCTGAATGATGGTACTTCATCTGTGAGATACCCACCACCTACATTAAGCCAGAGATTCTGCATCTGTCAAGGTAATGCAGCCCAGTGGGTGAGCATAACCTGCATCCACCTGCGCCGCTGGCATCAACTTCTCTCCCATCAGCACTATGCATGAAAGGAACACGTTGTCACCTGGCGACCGGAGTACAAATTGACGGAGCGTACTCCGTTGATGACTTAACCGCAATGTGCGGCAATGATGCAAACCTGGCTGCGGGCCATCGTCAGGGCAATGTGACACACATGCCTTATATGGCTCACGTGTTGAATCTAATTCTCCAGCAATTTTTAAAACACCATCCCGGCCTACATGGCCTTGTGCAGCGGGCACGCTCGCTATGTGCTCACTTCCATCGTTCGCACACAGCAGCTCAACAACTTTCGTCGCTACAGAAGTCTTTAGGTCTGGTGGTTAAACGCCTGAAATGCGATGTGCCGACATGCAGGAATTTGAATCTGCACATGTTGCAGCGTTTGTGGCAGCACCGCCGAACCATGCTGCAATACGTTATGACATATAGCCTGGCCTAACTTGATCCAGAGGTGGTGCAGATCACGCTGCTGGAGTGGTGTCAGATAAAGGACCTATGCACCCTTCTACACAGTTTACAAATGTCGACAAAGATGTTTAGCACTGGCAATGCCATTCTCAGCGTGACAATTCTGATCATCTACATGATGGAGCAAACTGTAAGCATTATTCGGAGTCAAGGAGGAAGTACAGGAGGAGTCATATGCGGAAGGGATAACAAGATCTACGAGGTCCAGATGGTCAGCGGCACCTAGGCGGCAGTCATGGTGGGGGATAGGGATTAACAAGGGCACATAGTATCAGCAAAAAGTGTTGAGGAAGGTGCAAGAGCCCATGAAGAAATGGAGGACGAACTGGCAATGGGCATGGAAGACTCAGCAGATGAGTGAGAGCTTGCTCACATTTCGGTTGTGCGAGGTTGGGGGGAGAGGGCAGAGGAAGGAGGCACGATTCTCACCTCTCTGCCACCAACACACCGAGGACTTGGTCTTCCTGGATGCACAAGACACATGAGCGCCTTCTTGCTGCACTACCTACAACATGACCCTCGGATTGTACGAATTCGAAGTAATGCTAACTACTGGGTTGCCACACTGTTAGATCCCTGGTACAAGACAAAATTTGGCGAAATAATTCCTGCCATAGAAAGGGACGCACGTATACAGGAGTATCTGCAGAAGGTGGTACGCAATCTTAGATCTGCTTTTCCACTAAACACCAGTACTGCACAGAGTGAATCTCAACGCTTTGTCATGGATAGGAGGAAATGGTCTTTTACTTGTCCACATCTGAGGGACCGAGGGCTTGCTGCTGTGCTGAGATGGCGTTCAGTACGGTGTCCCTGCAGAGTTGCACTTTTGGTCATATACAAAATGAGTTGAAAAAGGACAGATGCTGGTGGAAAGGGGAACAGGTGTGTTGGAAAGGGGAAAAAAGTTTTTGTCTGTGGGTTTGGTGGTTAAGCAAAGTAACATTTGCTGAAGAAACACCATATGTTACGGTGGGACTGGCAGATTTGGATAAGGTGGTATATACTATGTTACCACTATATAACGAAAATTAATAAGAAAAGAAAGAGAAAGGTATATATTCCCATCAGCAGTCAGTGTCCACCGTGCTCCCAGATGGAAAAGGAAAGGTTGGCAACTGGAAGGTTAGGTGGAGGATACAGAGCTGTGTGGCTATGAAACTAATAGTAGCCTGAACCGAGTTAGACGCCACTCGGATCTGGAGACTGGGAGCCCTGTTAGCGTCACAGGGTCCACACGCCCACCCAGCCCAGGAACTCCCTGTTAACATCACAGGGGCCATT
The DNA here is from genome assembly GCF_048569485.1 of Anomaloglossus baeobatrachus. NCBI lineage: Eukaryota > Metazoa > Chordata > Amphibia > Anura > Aromobatidae > Anomaloglossus > Anomaloglossus baeobatrachus. Next base: position 303,441,654 of record NC_134354.1, read on the forward strand.
GAGTACACTGACCGTGTGCATTGGGGCCACACCTGTGGACAGCAGGCGCATCAGCAGCAGCAGGCCTGTTAATGCCACTGGGCTGCACAAGCAGGAATGGTAGGACAGGAGCTGGTCTTAACCGTTCTGCGTTACCAACTGTGGTGGCGGCCTGCATCGACGCCGTATCCCTGCCTACCTCTGGCCTAAAGCTGCAATGGGTTCAACACATGGAGGTGTGCTCTTTTGGAGCATAATAGAAGACTGTGCACCTCCTTGTTGGCTCCAGCCCGTTTTATGACCTGAGTCCGGCCCAAACCAGGGTGGACCACAATGCACCTCCTGGAGACAAAAGCAGAGTGACACGTCATCAGTGTCATAACTAGCGTCCTATTCGGAACCACCACTTCAATGGCTGCCAAGACACAAACACCTCACCAGTCATCGTCTGACCATCAATAATGAGGTGACAAGTCATAGGGGCGGGCCTCTGCAAGGCATTTGGGAGTGGCCTGGCCACATCGTCAGGACACCTGATGCCCTGTGGTCTATATGGGCCCCCCACATCAGGGGCAGGGCAAAAGAGTTCATTACCGGACCTAGTCTCTGATGCAGTAAGTGCCTGAGCATGCTCAGTAGCATGAAATACAGTCTCTGAAAAAAGACTATCAGCTTTAGCATGGTGTCTAGGCACAACACAGGACTTAGACCTGGCACGCAGTGCAAGTACCTGTGCAAAGAGACTTTTCGCAATAAGTGTGGGAGCATGCGCTGTATCCCGAAATGAAGACTTAGCCTCAGGAATGGCACAGTCAGGCTGAGCATACTCACTAGGCAAAACACTGTAGTTAGACTGCAGCTGGGGTAAATCGGCACACGCATGCGCACTAGCTGCCTCTCCACACTTAGACGTGGAGGAGAAATTACTCTTCGGGTGTGGACTTGGAGATGCTGTCTATGAACAGAAGGAAAAGCTAAAGGTGTGTGTTACAGCAAGGAGCCACCGCAGAAACACTTCGTTCAATTGTGAGGGGAGTCATTTTGGAGTTTGGTGAGGAGTACCGTAACGCCAGTGAGCAGCATCCTGTGCCACAGACCAACATTCTTACGGTGCTGTCTATACTGCTTACCATGAGAGGAGCGTAAAGTCTGTATTTCTGGCAACTGGACATCACAGTACCTGGGTACGGTAGGCTGTGCCCAGACAATAATGCGGGCACGCAACACTTTGTTTTATTAGCAAAACACATATCTGTTCTGGGTAGGCCGACTATATAGACAATAAGACTTGCTGCCTCTGCACTGTCAAATTGTCACGTACAGTTTAAATCATAGAGGGACAGCGACACATGTTTGCTTTGACTGTTGCTTTTCAAGATTTCCATGACTGTGTTGCAGGGCTGTGTGGTTTGCATTCACACTGCTATCATCTGCCTTATCTGTGAGGCTTCAGCTAACAAGGGTATTCAGGGGGGGTAATGTGTTTTGTCTATGTTTAGGTAGATAACTTGGAAGCTCTTGTGAAGTGACACCGGTAAGTCGTGTTCGCGCACACACACACACACACACACACACACACACACACACTATAGCTTATTAAAAACAGAGCAGGAGGGTGTCATGCAGTGGTGCTAGAAATAGCTTGGCACCAGTGGGGCACTAATGGAGTACAACAGCCACTTCTTGTATGCCACTAAATGGCAGCATTTTTTGCTATCATTATAGCTTATTAAAAACAGAGCAGGAGGGTGTCATGCAGAGGTGCTGCACATAGATTTGCACCAGTGGGGCACTAATGGAGTACAACAGCCACTTCTTGTATGCCACTAAATGGCAGCATTTTTTGCTATCATTATAGCTTATTAAAAACAGAGCAGGAGGGTGTCATGAGGAGGTGCTAGAAATAGCTTGGCACCAGTGGGGCACTAATGGAGTACAACAGCCACTTCTTGTATGCCACTAAATGGCAGCATTTTTTGCTATCATTATAGCTTATTAAAAACAGAGCAGGAGGGTGTCATGCAGAGGTGGTAGAAATAGCTTGGCACCAGTGGGGCACTAAAGGAGTACAACAGCCACTTCTTGTATGCCACTAAATGGCAGCATTTTTTGCTATCATTATAGCTTATTAAAAACAGAGCAGGAGGGTGTCATGCAGAGGTGCTAGAAATAGCTTGGCACCAGTGGGGCACTAATGGAGTACAACAGCCACTTCTTGTATGCCACTAAATGGCAGCATTTTTTGCTATCATTATAGCTTATTAAAAACAGAGCAGGAGGGTGTCATGCAGAGGTGCTAGAAATAGCTTGGCACCAGTGGGGCACTAATGGAGTACAACAGCCACTTCTTGTATGCCACTAAATGGCAGAATTTTTTGGCTATCATTATAGCTTATTAAAAACAGAGCAGGAGGGTGTCATGCAGAGGTGCTAGAAATAGCTTGGCACCAGTGGGGCACTAATGGAGTACAACAGCCACTTCTTGTGTGCCACTAAATGGCAGCATTTTTTGCTATCATTATAGCTTATTAAAAACAGAGCAGGAGCGTGTCATGCAGAGGTGCTAGAAATAGCTTGGCACCAGTGGGGCACTAATGGAGTACAACAGCCACTTCTTGTATGCCACTAAATGGCAGCATTTTTTGCTATCATTATAGCTTATTAAAAACAGAGCAGGAGGGTGTCATGCAGAGGTGCTACACATAGATTTGCACCAGTGGGGCACTAATGGAGTACAACAGCCACTTCTTGTATGCCACTAAATGGCATCATTTTTTGCTATCATTATAGCTTATTAAAAACAGAGCAGGAGGGTGTCATGCAGAGGTGCTAGAAATAGCTTGGCACCAGTGGGGCACTAATGGAGTACAACAGCCACTTCTTGTATGCTACTAAATGGCAGCATTTTGTGCTATCATTATAGCTTATTAAAAACAGAGCAGGCGGGTGTCATGCAGAGGTGCTAGAAATAACTTGGCACCAGTGGGGCACTAATGGAGTACAACAGCCACTTCTTGTATGCCACTAAATGGCAGCATTTTTTGCTATCATTATAGCTTATTAAAAACAGAGCAGGAGGGTGTCATGCAGAGGTGCTAGAAATAGCTTGGCACCATTGGGGCACTAATGGAGTACAACAGCCATTTCTTGTATGCCACGAAATGGCAGCATTTTTTGCTATCATTATAGCTTATTAAAAACAGAGCAGGAGGGTGTCATGCAGAGGTGCTAGAAATAGCTTGGCACCAGTGGGGCACTAATGGAGTACAACAGCCACTTCTTGTATGCCACTAAATGGCAGCATTTTTTGCTATCATTATAGCTTATTAAAAACAGAGCAGGAGGGTGTCATGCAGAGGTGCTAGAAATAGCTTGGCACCAGTGTGGCACTAATGGAGTACAACAGCCACTTTTTGTATGCCACTAAATGGCAGCATTTTTTGCTATCATTATAGCTTATTAAAAACAGAGCAGGAGGGTGTCATGCAGAGGTGCTAGAAATAGCTTGGCACCAGTGGGGCACTAATGGAGTACAACAGCCACTTCTTGTATGCCACTAAATGGCAGCATTTATTGCTATCATTATAGCTTATTAAAAACAGAGCAGGAGGGTGTCATGCAGAGGTGCTAGAAATAGCTTGGCACCAGTGTGGCACTAATGGAGTACAACAGCCACTTCTTGTATGCCACTAAATGGCAGCATTTTTTGCTATCATTATAGCTTATTAAAAACAGAGCAGGAGAGTGTCATGCAGAGGTGCTGCACATAGATTTGCACCAGTGGGGCACTAATGGAGTACAACAGCCACTTCGTGTATGCCACTAAATGGCAGAATTTTTTGCTATCATTATAGCTTATTAAAAACAGAGCAGGAGGGTGTCATGCAGAGGTGCTAGAAATAGCTTGGCAACAGTGGGGCACTAATGGAGTACAACAGCCACTTCTTGTATGCCACTAAATGGCAGCATTTTTGCTATCATTATAGCTTATTAAAAACAGAGCAGGAGGGTGTCATGCAGAGGTGCTAGAAATAGCTTGGCACCAGTGGGGCACTAATGGAGTACAACAGCCACTTCTTGTATGCCACTAAATGGCAGCATTTTTTGCTATCATTATAGCTTATTAAAAACAGAGCAGGAGGGTGTCATGCAGAGGTGCTAGAAATAGCTTGGCACCAGTGGGGCACTAATGGAGTACAACAGCCACTTCTTGTATGCCACTAAATGGCAGAATTTTTTGGCTATCATTATAGCTTATTAAAAACAGAGCAGGAGGGTGTCATGCAGAGGTGCTAGAAATAGCTTGGCACCAGTGGGGCACTAATGGAGTACAACAGCCACTTCTTGTATGCCACTAAATGGCAGCATTTTTTGCTATCATTATAGCTTATTAAAAACAGAGCAGGAGCGTGTCATGCAGAGGTGCTAGAAATAGCTTGGCACCAGTGGGGCACTAATGGAGTACAACAGCCACTTCTTGTATGCCACTAAATGGCAGCATTTTTTGCTATCATTATAGCTTATTAAAAACAGAGCAGGAGGGTGTCATGCAGAGGTGCTACACATAGATTTGCACCAGTGGGGCACTAATGGAGTACAACAGCCACTTCTTGTATGCCACTAAATGGCATCATTTTTTGCTATCATTATAGCTTATTAAAAACAGAGCAGGAGGGTGTCATGCAGAGGTGCTAGAAATAGCTTGGCACCAGTGGGGCACTAATGGAGTACAACAGCCACTTCTTGTATGCTACTAAATGGCAGCATTTTGTGCTATCATTATAGCTTATTAAAAACAGAGCAGGCGGGTGTCATGCAGAGGTGCTAGAAATAACTTGGCACCAGTGGGGCACTAATGGAGTACAACAGCCACTTCTTGTATGCCACTAAATGGCAGCATTTTTTGCTATCATTATAGCTTATTAAAAACAGAGCAGGAGGGTGTCATGCAGAGGTGCTAGAAATAGCTTGGCACCATTGGGGCACTAATGGAGTACAACAGCCACTTCTTGTATGCCACGAAATGGCAGCATTTTTTGCTATCATTATAGCTTATTAAAAACAGAGCAGGAGGGTGTCATGCAGAAGTGCTAGAAATAGCTTGGCACCAGTGGGGCACTAATGGAGTACAACAGCCACTTCTTGTATGCCACTAAATGGCAGCATTTTTTGCTATCATTATAGCTTATTAAAAACAGAGCAGGAGGGTGTCATGCAGAGGTGCTAGAAATAGCTTGGCACCAGTGTGGCACTAATGGAGTACAACAGCCACTTTTTGTATGCCACTAAATGGCAGCATTTTTTGCTATCATTATAGCTTATTAAAAACAGAGCAGGAGGGTGTCATGCAGAGGTGCTAGAAATAGCTTGGCACCAGTGGGGCACTAATGGAGTACAACAGCCACTTCTTGTATGCCACTAAATGGCAGCATTTATTGCTATCATTATAGCTTATTAAAAACAGAGCAGGAGGGTGTCATGCAGAGGTGCTAGAAATAGCTTGGCACCAGTGTGGCACTAATGGAGTACAACAGCCACTTCTTGTATGCCACTAAATGGCAGCATTTTTTGCTATCATTATAGCTTATTAAAAACAGAGCAGGAGGGTGTCATGCAGAGGTGCTGCACATAGATTTGCACCAGTGGGGCACTAATGGAGTACAACAGCCACTTCGTGTATGCCACTAAATGGCAGCATTTTTTGCTATCATTATAGCTTATTAAAAACAGAGCAGGAGGGTGTCATGCAGAGGTGCTAGAAATAGCTTGGCAACAGTGGGGCACTAATGGAGTACAACAGCCACTTCTTGTATGCCACTAAATGGCAGCATTTTTGCTATCATTATAGCTTATTAAAAACAGAGCAGGAGGGTGTCATGTAGAGGTGCTAGAAATATCTTGGCACCAATGGGGCACTAATGGAGTACAACAGCCACTTCTTGTATGCCACTAAATGGCAGCATTTTTTGCTATCATTATAGCTTATTAAAAACAGAGCAGGAGGGTGTCATGCAGAGGTGCTAGAAATAGCTTGGCACCAGTGGGGCACTAATGGAGTACAACAGCCACTTCTTGTATGCCACTAAATGGCAGCATTTTTTGCTATCATTATAGCTTATTAAAAACAGAGCAGGAGGGTGTCATGCAGAGGTGCTAGAAATAGCTTGGCACCAGTGGGGCACTAATGGAGTACAACAGCCACTTCTTGTATGCCACTAAATGGCAGCATTTTTTGCTATCATTATAGTTTATTAAAAACAGAGCAGGAGGGTGTCATGCAGAGGTGCTGCACATAGATTTGCACTAGTGGGGCACTTATGGAGTACAACAGCCACTTCTTGTATGCCACTAAATGGCAGCATTTTTTGCTATCATTATAGCTTATTAAAAACAGAGCAGGAGGGTGTCATGCAGAGGTGCTAGAAATAGCTTGGCACCAGTGGGGCACTAATGGAGTACAACAGCCACTTCTTGTATGCCACTAAATGGCAGCATTTTTTGCTATCATTATAGCTTATTAAAAACAGAGCAGGAGGGTGTCATGCAGAGGTGCTAGAAATAGCTTGGCACCAGTGGGGCACTAATGGAAGTCCAACAGCTACTTTTAGGATGCCACTAAGTTTCCTCAGTGTTTGCTAGTATAATGGCTTAGTAACAAATGAGTTTGAGTGTGCAATGCAGGCAGACGTGCTGCAAATATCTTTGCACTAGTGGGACAATACAGAAGTCCAACAGCCATGTTTAGGATGCCACTAAGTTTCCTCAGTGTTTGCTAGTATAATGGCTTAGTAACAATGAGTTTGAGTGTGCAATGCAGGCAGACGTGCTGCAAATATGTTTGCACTAGTGGGACAATACAGAAGTCCAACAGCCACGTTTAGGATGCCACTAAGTTTCTTCAGTGTTTGCTAGTATAATGGCTTAGTAATAAATGAGTTTGAGTGTGCAATGCAGGCAGACGTGCTGCAAATATCTTTGCACTAGTGGGACAATACAGAAGTCCAACAGCTACTTTTAGGATGCCACTAAGTTTCCTCAGTGTTTGCTAGTATAATGGCTTAGTAACAATGAGTTTGAGAGTGCAAAGTGCAGGAGGGTACAGTGGCAGGGTTGTGGGTCTGGGTAGAGGAAAGGAAGCCTCCCTTTCTATCCCTCCTAATGGGGAAATGCAGCGAGGAAATCCCTGACCTTAGCTACACAGACGCTGTCATCTTGTGTAGCTGTTAAAATCTGTTTTCACGGCCCTGACTGTTACCTATGGCTCTGACCCTGCCGGTATTAGCCCTTACAAGGGCTGAAAGAAACTTCTATCCCTATTCTGTATAGTGCTGTGTATAGAGCGTACACAGCAGTATGGGAGACAGGAGCTACGCCTGCGGTGACTGACACCAAGACGCAGAAGGCAGATAATGGCGTGCTGGAGGAAAATGTCAGTTTTTATAATGCAGGGACATGTGTCATGGACATCCTATCACACATGCCGTTGCTTCTGTGGCTAAAAGTCCACTTAGCTGTGTGTGTGTCTGGGATTGGCTGACATGCTGGCCCGCCCCACTACACGCGTGCGCTTAGGGAAGGAAGACAAGGAAAAAAAAAAAATGGCGATCGCCATTATCCATACAGCAGTGATCTGAATGCGCTGTTCCCGCACACTATACACTGAAATTTCATAATAGTGTGAGTCACAGAGTGACTTACACTATTACAGCGGAAAGCCAGCTAGTTATTAGCCTGTCTTTTTGCTGCTAGAACCGTTCTCGAACGTATCTAGAACTATCGAGCTTTAGCAAAAAGCTCGAGTTCTAGTTCGATCTAGAACAGCCCCCAAAATCACTCGAGCCGCGAACTGGGGAACCTCGAGCCGCGCTCAACTCTAATCAGGTGTTCATTTTTTTGACTACTTAGCACTTTTTCTTTTGAGGTTATAGTCGTTTTCAGATAGTCTCATGGCCTTAAAACAATCACTGTTCCAGAGCTATGCAATTATTTAATAGATTATGGATGGGATATTAACACAGGTCTATATTGAGTTCCCTATAGGGGTTTAGGGCATACATTGTATGTATTGTTTTCCTATATGATATCCCACAGTGCTCTTTTGATCTGATCCATGGAGTTGATAGTGTGTTATGTTTATGTTTGCTTTTAAATGATTTTAATTATGTATGTGTCTATTGCCACCTTGTTTAAATAAATATCATATATATTTGCACAACTCAAAGTCCACCCTAGATATTATTTATTACTAGAGTTGAGCGCGGTTCGTGGTTCGTGGTTCTCCAGTTCGCGGCTCGAGTGATTTTGGGGCATGTTCTAGATCGAACTAGAACTCGAGCTTTTTGCAAAAGCTCGATAGTTCTAGATACGTTCGAGAACGGTTCTAGCAGCAAAAAGCAGGGCTTTTTACAGCTACAGTGTGCAGGAGCCATCGCTGGCAGCCTGCCACAAGCTGGTAACCAAGATAAACATCGGGTATCCAAGCAAAGCGCTTTGGTTAGTAACCCGATGTTTATCTTAGTTACGTGCAGGAAGCCCACACTTTCCCGCTCAGCTCGCTCCGCCCCCTCCTGCCCGCGGCATGTACACATACATACACAAACACACACACACACACACATCCCCCCCCCCATCCCCCCCCATCCCCCCCATCCCCCCCCGCCCGCCCGCTCGCTCGCTCGCTCGCTCGCTCGGCTTACCTGCGGTGATGAAGTCCCGCCATCCCGACCTCAGCGCTGTCACTGTCCTCCATGGCCGCCGCTTGTCACATCACCTATCGCTTCCGACCCGAGACTGACTAGCGGTGACGTCACGGACCTCTCGCGATACTTGCTGTGAAGGCGCCGGTCATTGACCTCAGTGACAGGGGCTGTCAGTGTGCTGGAGATCAGCGCAGGTAATGTACCTCGCTGACAGCAGCACTTGTCACCCCCCTGCAGTGACCTGGGCTGACCCATTGATGTTAGCTCAGGTCACTGCACTGCTCTCCCAGTCAATGGGGAACATCCTGCTCTTCATTGACTGGGACAGTGTGGATCGTCATGGCAACCCCTTGGATTACACCAGACCTGGATTTGTTTTTCAATCTAATAAATTGGTTAAAGAGGGAATGTTTTGGGGAGTGTTTTTTCAAATAAAAATGTGTTTGTCGTCTATTTTTTTTTATTACTGACTGGGTTGGTGATGTCGGGTATCTGATAGACGCCTGACCTCACCAACCCCAGGGCTTGATGCCAGGTGACATTACACATCTGGTATTAACCCCAAATATTACCCCGTTTGCCACCGCACCAGGGCGCGGGATGAGCTGGGGCGAAGCACCAGGATTGGCGCATCTAATGGATGCGCCACTTCTGGGGCGGCTGCGGCCTGCTATTTTTAGGCTGGGGAGATTCCAATAACCATGGACCTCCCTAGTCTGAGAATATCAGGCCCCAGCTGTCTGCTTTACCTTGGCTGGTGATCCAATTTTGGGGGACCCCTACGTGTTTTTTTTTTTAATTATTTATTTAATTTAAAATAACAGCGTGGGGTGCCCTCAGTTTTGGATTACCAGCCAAGGTGAGGTTGCCAGCTGTGGTCTGCAGGCTGCAGCCGTCTGCTTTACCCTAGCTGGCTACAAAACTAGGGGGAACCCTATGTCATTTTTTTTTCATTTTTTTGGCTAAATACAAAGCTAAGCACCCCTTAGTGCCACATGAAAGGTACCAAAGGGTGTTCCACTTTTTCTCCATTTTTTTCTCCACTTTCTCTCCACTTTTTCTCCACTTTTTCTCCATTTTTTTCTCCACTTTTTCTCCACTTTTTCTCCACTTTTTCTCCACTTTTTCTCCACTTTTTCTCCTCTTAATCTCCACTTTTTCTCCTCTTATGCTCCACTTTTTCTCCACTTTTTCTCCACTTTTTCTCCACTTTTTTCTCCACTTTTTCTCCTCTTATGCTCCACTTTTTCTCCACTTTTTCTCCACTTTTTCTCCTCTTATGCTCCACTTTTTCTCCACTTTTTCTCCACGTTCTCTCCACTTTTTTCTCCACTTTTTCTCCTCTTATGCTCCACTTTTTCTCCACTTTTTCTCCACTTTTTCTCCTCTTATGCTCCACTTTTTCTCCACTTTTTCTCCACTTTTTCTCCACGTTTTCTCCACTTTTTTCTCCACTTTTTCTCCTCTTATGCTCCACTTTTTCTCCACTTTTTCTCCACTTTTTCTCCACTTTTTCTCCTCTTATGCTCCACTTTTTCTCCACTTTTTCTCCACGTTCTCTCCACTTTTTTCTCCACTTTTTCTCCTCTTATGCTCCACTTTTTCTCCACTTTTTCTCCACTTTTTCTCCACTTTTTCTCCACTTTTTCTCCTCTTATGCTCCACTTTTTCTCCACTTTTTCTTCACTTTTTTCTCCACTTTTTCTCCTCTTATGCTCCACTTTTTCTCCACTTTTTCTCCACTTTTTCTCCACTTTTTCTCCTCTTAATCTCCACTTTTTCTCCTCTTATGCTCCACTTTTTCTCCACTTTTTTCTCCACTTTTTCTCCACTTTTTCTCCTCTTATGCTCCACTTTTTCTCCACTTTTTTCTCCACTTTTTTCTCCACTTTTTCTCCTCTTAATCTCCACTTTTTCTCCACTTTTTCTCCACTTTTTCTCCACTTTTTTGTCCACTTTTTCTCCACTTTTTCTCCTCTTATGTTCCACTTATTCTCCACTTTTTCTCCACTTTTTCTCCACTTTTTCTCCACTTTTTCTCCTCTTATGCTCCACTTTTTCTCCACTTTTTCTCCACTTTTTCTCCACTTTTTCTCCACTTTTTCTCCTCTTATGCTCCACTTTTTCTCCACTTTTTCTTCACTTTTTTCTCCACTTTTTCTCCTCTTATGCTCCACTTTTTCTCCACTTTTTCTCCACTTTTTCTCCACTTTTTCTCCTCTTATGCTCCACTTTTTCTCCACTTTTTCTCCACTTTTTCTCCTCTTTTTCTCCACTTTTTCTCCTCTTATGCTCCACTTTTTCTCCACTTTTTCTTCACTTTTTTCTCCACTTTTTCTCCTCTTATGCTCCACTTTTTCTCCACTTTTTCTCCACTTTTTCTCCTCTTAATCTCCACTTTTTCTCCTCTTATGCTCCACTTTTTCTCCACTTTTTTCTCCACTTTTTCTCCACTTTTTCTCCTCTTATGCTCCACTTTTTCTCCACTTTTTTCTCCACTTTTTTCTCCACTTTTTCTCCTCTTAATCTCCACTTTTTCTCCACTTTTTCTCCACTTTTTCTCCACTTTTTCTCCACTTTTTCTCCACTTTTTTCTCCACTTTTTCTCCACTTTTTCTCCTCTTATGTTCCACTTATTCTCCACTTTTTCTCCACTTTTTCTCCACTTTTTCTCCTCTTATGCTCCACTTTTTCTCCACTTTTTCTCCACTTTTTCTCCACTTTTTCTCCTCTTATGCTCCACTTTTTCTTCACTTTTTCTCCACTTTTTCTCCTCTTATGCTCCACTTTTTCTCCACTTTTTCTCCACTTTTTCTCCACTTTTTCTCCTCTTATGCTCCACTTTTTCTCCACTTTTTCTTCACTTTTTTCTCCACTTTTTCTCCTCTTATGCTCCACTTTTTCTCCACTTTTTCTCCACTTTTTCTCCACTTTTTCTCCTCTTAATCTCCACTTTTTCTCCTCTTATGCTCCACTTTTTCTCCACTTTTTTCTCCACTTTTTCTCCACTTTTTCTCCTCTTATGCTCCACTTTTTCTCCACTTTTTTCTCCACTTTTTTCTCCACTTTTTCTCCTCTTAATCTCCACTTTTTCTCCACTTTTTCTCCACTTTTTCTCCACTTTTTCTCCACTTTTTTCTCCACTTTTTCTCCACTTTTTCTCCTCTTATGTTCCACTTATTCTCCACTTTTTCTCCACTTTTTCTCTACTTTTTCTATGGTCGGTCTACCCATTAGCTCTGCCATGCATAGTGTAGCTCTACACCTACTGCACATGTTACTTTATGATTGACATCTCTTTCGTACCAGAGCTGTCTAAGTCTACTCTGACCCCATATTTGTCATTACTATATTGTCCTTGTACTGTATTATGACATTTGTATCATGTGTTTCATTTCTTGCTGTGTTGCAATTTTTTTGCTGCATCCCAATTGTACCTCTACATTGTTCGAGTTTATGTTATTGTTCTCTCACTCTTATGTGATACTGATTATTGTCATTTTTCATGATTACATGCAGATAAGTCCAATCTGACGAAGGCTCAGGCCGAAACGTCATTTGTAACTTGTTTTGGACAAAAACATATATGCTTATGAAAAAAAAATTTTCTTAATACGGACCAATAAAGAGTGATTTTGCATTACTATCCATTGTGACTTACTGACTTAGTCTGGGAGATATAGAGTGCCGAGGTTACTCACTAATTTTATCTATTATTACCTCTGAGCACCTATATACCAGTGAGCAGAGCTTCCTCTACAGTAGTTCTCCTGATTAGGCATGCCCTTACCTCATGAGCAGGGCATTGCAGCTTTGGTAGCAACCATTACGACATGGACTCTGCTGCTGTGGACCCGGGGAGAGTGAGTGCAGATTCATTGCACCCACACTCCTCACATGAAGGGTCCGCACTCCTAGAAAATGGGGGATACGTTCCCTGAGTGTCTCCCCCCCATATTCTAGACGGTCCAGAGTCGTCGTGGGACCCCTTTATTTTTTTTCTTACAATAAATTGGTGAAAGAGGAAATGTTTTGGGGACTGTTTTTTCAAATAAATTTCTTTTGTCGATTTTTTGTTTTTGTTAGTACTGACAGTTTATGATGTTGGGTATCTAATAGACGCCATGACATCACAAACTGCTGGGCTTGATCTCAGGTGACTTTACAGCTAGTATCAACCCGATTTATTACCCCGTTTGCCACTGCACCAGGGCACGGGATGAGCTGGGGTGAAGCGCCAGGATTGGCGCATCTAGTGGATGCGCCACGTCTGGGGTGCCTGCGGCCTGCTATTTTTAGGCTGTGAAGGCCCAATAACTATGGACCTTCCCACCCTGAGAATACCAGACCACAGCTGTCCGCTTTACCTTGGCTGGTGATCCAATTTGGGGGGTCCCCTACTTTTATTGTGTAATTATTAATATTTATAAAATAATTATAAAAAAGAGCCTGAGGGGACCTCCACATTGGATCCCCAACCACGGTAAAGCTGCCAGCTGTGGTTTTCAGGCTACAGCCGTCTGCTTTACCCTAGCTGGCTATCAAAAATGGGGGGACCCAACGTAATTTTTTTTTTTTAACTATTTTTTAAATAGAAAAAATTAATGGGCTTCCCTGTATTTTGATTGCCAACCAAGGTAACGGCAGGCAGATGGGGGTGGCAACCCATAGCTGTCTGCTTTATCTGCGCTGAGAATCAAAAATACCGCGGAGCGCTACGTCATTTTTTTAAAGATTTATTTTTACAGCACTGTGATGTCCAGCAATCAAAATACAGGGAAGCCCATTTTATTTTTAGTTATTTAAATAAATAATTAAAAAAAATATATGTTAGCTCCCACTGCATTTTTTGTATTGCTAGCTAAGGGTAATCCAAGCAGCTACTGGCTGCTAACCCCCACTGCTTGGTGTTACCTTCACTGGCAATGGAAAATCCAGGGAAGCATTTTTTTTTTTTTTTTTTGCCAAAAAGCTACAAAAAAAGGACGTGAGCTTCGCCATATTTTTGTATGCTAGCCAGGTATAGCAGGCAGGTGCTGGAAGAGTTGGATACAGCGCCAGAAGATGGCGCTTCTATGAAAATGCCATTTTCTGAGGTGGCTGCAGACTGCAATTCGCAGCAGTGGGGCCCAGAAAGCTCAGGCCAACCGGTGGTGCGGATTCCAATCCCCAGCTGCCTAGTTGTACCTGGCTGGACACAAAAATGGGGCAAAGCCTACGTCATTTGTTTTCTAATTATTTCATGAAATTCATGAAATAATAAAAAAAGGGCTTCCCTTTATTTTTGGTTCCCAGCCGGGTACAAATAGGCAACTGGGGGTTGGGGGCAGCCGTACCTGCCTGCTGTACCTGGCTAGCATACAAAAATATGGCGAAGCCACATAATTTTTTCAGGGGGCAAAAAACTTCTGCATACAGTCCTGGATGGAGTATGCTGAGCCTTATAGTTCTGCAGCTGCTGTCTGTCTGTATGGAGAAGAGCAGACAGCAGCTGCAGAACTACAAGGCTCAGCATACTCCATCCAGGACTGTATGCAGAAGTTTTTTGCCCACCAAAAAAATGACGTGGGCTTCGCCATATTTTTGTATGCTAGCCAGGTACAGCTGGCAGCCACGGGCTGCCTCCAACCCCCAGTTGCCTATTTGTACCCGGCTGGGAACCAAAAATATAGGGAAGCCCGTTTTTTTTAATTATTTCACTTATTTCATGAAATAATTAAAAAACAAATGACGTGGGCTTCGCCCTATTTTTGTGTCCAGCCGGGTACAACTAGGCAGCTGGGGATTGGAATCCGCAGCACAGGTTAGCCCGAGGTTTGTGGGCGCCTCTGCTGCGGATTTCAGTCCGCAGCCGTCCCAGAAAATGGCGCTCTCATAGAAGCGCCATCATCTGGCGCTGTATCCAACTCTTCCAACAGCCCTGGAGCCGGGTGGCTTGTTGGGTAATCATGAGTTAATACTGGCTTTGTTTTACCAGCCAGTATTAAGCCAGAGATTCTTAATGTCAGGCACGTTTGACCCGGCCATTAAGAATCTCCAATAAAGGGTTAAAAAAAGACACCACACAGAGAAAAAATACTTTAATAGAAATAAATACACAGACACATTAGAGACTCCATCTTTATTACCCCTGTCAGCCCTCCACGATCCTGCTCTTCTGTCTTCTTTCTTTCTAGTGTAGTAGTAGTGACGATTGTAGTGAGGAAGGATGAGATTCACCAGCTCATCACTTGGGGCTGGGGAACCTCCATCCTAACTACAATGCTCACTACAATCGGGAAGCAGCGTGCAGCCTTCACTCCGTGAGTGATCACTGCTGGCTGCTAGCGGTAACGCTGACAGACGCGTTACCATAGCAACGGTGCTCTCGGAGCCGCGGTTAGCGGTGACGTCACCGCTAACTGCGTTGCTATGGCAACGGTGATCTCCGTTAATGACCGGCTGTGTCAGCCGGTCCCTAACGGAACGGGGAGTCGACCGTGTGCTAGAGCATGTCGTCGGTACACGGCGATACACATATGTGCACCGTGTACCGGAGAGATGCACTCGCAGGTCCTACATGACGTGTCATAGTCATGTGACCAGTCTGTAGCCAATGAGATAATAGCCACGTGACTGGTCACATGGCTATTTTGACGTCACGATAGGTCCTGCTTCTCTGCTGGCAGTGCAGGTCACCGGGAGGATTCAGCGATCATCGGATGGAATAGCGGCAGGAGACAGAGTGCAGAAGGGATCGCGAGGACCGGTAAGTGTTATGGCAATGTTTATTAACTGTTTGTGTACATTTATAATGCATTTTTATATGTTTGTGATTGCCTCCCATTATAGCCTATACGTTCGAGTTCGGTTCGTCGAACGTTCGACGAACCGAACTCGAACGGGAGCTCCGTTCGGCGAACCGACCTCGAGCCGAACCGCGACCGGTTCGCTCATCTCTATTTATTACTACAAAGCCTGGTGCCTGATATGTCTTCAAAGGTATAACTCATCCAGTAAAATAAGCCATCATATGGCTATATTGATGGAAAAAATTATGGCTTTCGGACGAAGGGGAGGAAGAAATGCAGACTAATAAAAAAACGGAAAATGTCCCATGACGTGAAGGGACTAATGCCCTGAGCACTGCAGAAAGTTCTGCAATGACTGAAAATACTGAAAATGTTGAAAGTTAGCCAGAAAGTCCCTCCATGGCAGATTCTGTAGTGCAGCAATCTGTAGCGATAGGTACCAAGTACTTCACAGGAACTGATCTGCATCACTGAAGTAAAAGCTCCAGATCTTTGTGAAAGTGAGCATATCACTCCGATGATATTGCAGTCTAAAGCGGGCTTTACATGCTGTGACATCGCTAGCAATTGCTAGCGATGTCGAGCGCGATAGCACTGGCCCCCATCGTACGGCCGATATGTGGTGATCGCTGCCGTACTGAACATTATCGCTACGGCAGCATCACACGCACATACCTGCTCTGCGACGTCGCTGTGACCGGCAAACCGCCTCCTTTCTAAGGGAGCGGTTCATTCAGCATCACAGCGACGTCACAACAGCGTCACTGAACTGCCGCCCAATAGAAAAGGAGGAAAGGAGATGAGCGGCCGGAACATGCCGCCCACCTCCTTCCTTCCTCCTTCTCCAGTGGACGGAGGTAAGGTGATGGTTGTCGCTCCTGCGGTGTCACACACAGCGATGTTTGCTGCCGCAGAAGCGATGAACTACATCGCTACTGAGCAGAAAACGATATTTTGTTTTAGGACGACCTCTCCATGACCACTGATTTTTCCCTCTTTTGGGATTATTTACGGTCGCTCAGAGGAGTCTCACGCTGCGATCTCGCTAATGAGGCCGGATGTGCGTCACAACCACCGTGACCCCGACGATATCTCCTTAGCGATATCGCAGCGTGTAAAGCCCCCTTTACAGTGACATAGAAATTAATGTAGGCTTTGATACCAATGATATAAATGTAACCCTTGCTTCTGAAAAATATAAGATAGATAGGGGACACTTCCCTGTAACAAAAACTGATTTTAGTTTGAAGAGATTTATCATTTCCAATGGTCCTTTTAGACCTCCTTGACCTTTCGCAATAAATGATGAACAAAGTTGTTTTTCTGAAACCTATGAAATATTAACAAAACACAGCCTTACATTTCCATTTCTTTGGCTCTGCTACTCTCCAAAATTAAATTGAGCATATTGTGAGCCCTATTGATTATTTGGTGACTGCAAAAAATTTATCAGATTTCCAGCTTAAGCAAAAGACATAAAAGATTATCTACCAAGATATAGGTTCATGAAAGTTCAAAGACTCCCGTTGAAGCTTGAGTTGTATATGATCAGTGCCGAAATGATAAAACAATGGACTAAGAGGGTAAAAATCAAATTAAAAAGGAAAAACAGTTCTGGAGACAAGTTTTACAAAAGATGGTTAATGTCACTTTAACAAAGGTAATGGCAAATAATGCCTTTCATGGTCACAAAGAAAAAAATGGAAAAAGCAACAGTGGTAACTTTCTTGTAATCATAGAGATACTAACAGAGTATGATCCTCTTCTTAAGCAGTCATTACACTTACCCGAGCACACGGCAAAATAGCAATTCAAAATGACTTAATTGACATATTATCCAACCAAGTTAACAATTTTCATTTTATCAGAAGGTAGATCATAAACAAAAACCAAAAAGCAGTAATCAAAAGGGGTATTACTGACTGCAAAACCAAGAAAACCCAAAAACCCCTAAAACCAATTTTATTCAATCATAATGGTTAAAATAGAAAATTCCATGACATACAAACACATACACAGATAACAACCAATATTGATTGAGGTTGAAGGAGGGCAAATTGCCCTTCAACTGACCCTACCTTGGCACCCTAAGATAACGTAATGGCGCCCCCGCTCCGTGACGACTGTCCCCCAATGACCCTGCACTAGACTAAAGTGAAACTGGTCTAAGGATAGAGGGAGTGCAGGGAAAGCCTCAGTCAATAATTAATAGGTGACTATTTAATAATAAAACCTCCTATTATGTGCTGATAAGCACACACATAATTGTGAATGAAACTGAGTTCAGTGCACAGTACTGAAATCAGCAGTGAAGGTGTACACTTATTATGCAGAGGGGAAACAAAATACAGGGGGACTTTGAATTAAGAGTAACTTGGTTTGAGAGTGTTTTGTAAGACAAGCAAAGCTTTTTACAAATTTGTAACTTGGTTTAGGAGCAATGATTTGCAAGAAGACGAAATACTCACCGTGAACACTTCCGGTTCTGTTCTCTCATCAGTCTCGTCTATCAATTTGCATTTGTGGGCACAGTACTGTACTTTATACTAACCAGTACAGCACATTGCTTGCACTATAATCTAATTGCCTGTGCAGTATTCCTACCCCACATTTGGCTTAGTTCTGCCCTTTTTTGGACAAATAGATTTGGGGGTGGGTTTTTTTGTGTATTGTACTAGAATAAAGGTTGTCATATTTCTACATAAGATTTTCGCTATAGTACCTCCTGCACACCAACAATTCTATTGTAAGCTAACATGCAGTTTAATTTGTTTTTATGTTTTTTTCTGTACTGAACAGTATTTTCTATTACTGTACTGTAATATTTTATATGAATACAGTATATTTTGTATTACTGTAATACATTTGTTTAAATACAGTAAAAATTCTTGGATTGTGGAACGAATTGTCTTTCAATTATTTCCTATGGGAAAATTCACTTTCATATAAGAGTAACTTGGTTTAAGAGAACACTCCCGGAACAAATTATGCTCGTAATCCAGGGTTCCACTGTATTATAATATTTTACTACCAGATACCAGCTATGTTAAATACATAAATGAGCACAGGAGTCTCCTGGCTATAAAAGCAATCCCCCGGGGGGAGGAACACGTTGGGCATGGATATGAAAGACATAAATACCAGCAACTAGCTAAGTACTATTGTTGTCTGATGAGGCCAGTAATATCAATAGGTCATTTGTTGCATATATTATGTTTCCTCATTTGAGGGTACATTGAGTAGGTATGACTAACTGTTTGTGCCTCCTAGTTGTCTTTTGTGTGTTCTGATATACAGGATTGCTTTTATGGCCAGGGTCCGCTCATCTCTAATTTTGATGAAATGTGTGTTGACGAGAGATTGGAAAATCCAAAAGAGAAGTTTAAAGTAAATGTGTTCTACATTAGAAATCAGCAGAGAAACAGATACAAAGGAATGAATGAGGTTGTTGGGCGATTTCATGGAATTCGGACAGCTGATTTGGCTTCTATGTCAGATGATGCCTTGTTTGAAGGAGAGTCAAGTTTGCAACAAAGTATAAAAAAATCTCTATCAACAGCTTTTTCAGGACAATTTCTTAGCTTTACAGCTGCACTTAAAATAAAGTACAGAACTCCTTGTCAGTGAAAGAACTTGCAGTTTTGCTATTAGTGGAGAACAATGCACTGTCATCTAATTTACCAGATGTGTGCATAGATTTTCTTTTGTTCTTGACACTACCTGTTACTTTGGCTTCTGCAGAAAGGTCATTCTCAAAGCTGAAGTTGATTAAAAACTATTTGAGAAGCAGAGCAAAGACTTTCTGGACTTGCAATCCTAAGTATAAACTTTGCAAGAGCAAAAAAAAATAAAAAATGGACTTAGACAGTAGGCTACTTTCACACTTGCGTTAATTACCTTCAGTCACAATCTGCCCTTTTTCAAAACAGCGGAATCCATTAATGGATTCCGCTGTTTCCCATAGACTTGTATGGATGATGGATTGTGCCAAAAGTACCTGCGTTGCTTTCCCTGGCCGACGCTGCGTTGCTTCCATCGGGCGGAAGGAACACAGCATGTAACGTTTTTTGAGCAACGGAATCCTTTATTTTAACACTGCGCATGCGCATCATGTTTTTTTTTTTTCTTTAAATCACAGAAACTTTATTTTGTATCTCGGTGGCCGAACGATCAGCTTTTGAGAGCGCTCAGCTGAGCGCCGGGCAGCCGACTTTTGAGAGCGATCAGCTGAGCGCCCGGCGGCCGGGAGATCAGCTGATCGTTCACAATAGTCTGCCACCGGTAAAACTGTAAAGAAAAAAAAAAAAGCTTTCCGTTGTTTTGTGCGATCCGTTGCATCCGTTGTGCCGTTATATGCAACGCATCCGTTGCATCCGTCACACAACGCAATGCAACGGATGCCGTTCATCACAAGTGTGAAACTAGACTTAATGACACATTTGCAGCAAGCAAGGCCTGTAGGCGTCAATTATAAAACATAATACAGTGAGAGGGTATGGAAATTGTAAAGTTTTTATTGAATCAGTGACTTTACTAGATGTTGTTGAGCCAGATTCCAATCTATTTACATAAATTTATGCCTAAAGCCTGACAATTTGGCTCAATCATTATTTTGGCAATTCATTAAAAGTCCTGTATCATAAACATGTGATTGAATTCCAGTACATTTAGTTGAGTAACCCTTTTCTAAATCCATTTTGGTTCTTTTATTTGCCTGTTATTTGCATTCACTTGTTCTTTTTGAAAATGTTTAAAGCAAAGCTTCTCATTCTGTAATGCTAGTTTAAGGGGTACTTTGCACACTAGGACATCGCAAGCCAATGCTTGCGATGCCGAGTGCAATAGTCACCGCCCCCGTCGCAGCAGCGATATCTTGTGATTGCTGCCGTAGCGAACATCATCGCTACGGCAGCTTCACATGCACTCACCTGCCCTGCGACGTCGCACAGCAGGTGGCCAATAGAAGCAGAGGGGCGGAGATGAGCGGAACGTAAACATCCCGCCCACCTCTGTCCTTCCGCATAGTCGGCGTGAGCCGTGGTGACGCAGGTAGGAGATGTTCCTTGCTCCTGCGGCTTCTCACACAGTGATGTGTGCTGCCGCAGGAACGAGGAACAACATAGAAATGTCAGACACTACACCGATGATACGATTACAACGCTTTTGCGCTCGTTAATCGTATCATAAAGAATTTACACACTACGATATCGACAGTGATGCCGGATGTACGTCACTTTCTATTTGACCCCACCGATATCGTAGTGTGCAAAGTACCCCTTGCAGTGAGCCACTCCTTATTGGTGAGATGCAGCTAAAGGGTTGGAGATCTCATTTTCTGCACAGTCCTTTACACACCTACAGCAATCTCTATTTAAGCAAGTAAATGTGTTTGTCCTTTATTTACTTAATATTATATGGGGGATAAATGAATAAGAAATACTAAATTGAGACATTTTTTTCATTTGTGCATGCAATTTTACTATAGATGGTAAGAAGCTAGGGAGAAGAGAGCGCAATAGGGTCTTACCAGATTAAAAAATAGTGATGTATACTGGATAACACTCACCTAGCGGGGGTTGTGTAAAGTCACAATCCCTATGAAAGTAACAAAGTTGATGGCGACTGCCACAGCCCAACACTACAGAAAACAATAAAAACTCATATCCCGCACCCACAAAGCTCTCCACAGCTTTGCGTCACCATATATCTCATCCCTCATCTCTGTCTATCATCCTACCCGCCCCCTTCCTTACGTAAATGATCTTAGACTAACCTCCTCCATAATACGAACCTCACACCTCCGTCTCCAAGACTTTTCTCGTGCCGTGCCAGTTTTCTGGAATGCCCTACCCCAAAGAATCCAGCCCCCAAGTTTTTAAGCGTACATTAAAACACATCTCTTCACACAAGCTTATCATAATAACTTACTAACCTAACTCTCCCCTGTCCCACCTTCTAAATGCTACTCGTAACCTTCTCTCTCCTGTTTCTGTCCTCACTAGAGATGAGCCACCCTCTAGAGGCTCGAGTTAAGTTCGGTTCGTCGAACGGAGGCCGCGTTCGAGTTTGGTTCGGCAAGCCGTTTGACGAACCTCTCAAACCTCATTGAAAACAATGGGAGGCAATCACAAACATATAAAAACACATAGAAAACACCTTCAAAGGTGTCCAAAAGGTGACAAACAACTCAGAAGACAACACAAACATATGAAAAAGTGACAAGGAAAAATACTCATGCGAAAACAAAACAGCTGGAAGAGGAAAAAGAGGAGGAGACACAGATATAGACATGGCATGCCCTTCTAAAATCATGTAAAACACATCAAGGGGACCCCAAGCGGAGTCTCCCTTTTTCCCAAAAATTGGGCCCCACAGACAACACTTCAGTGGCAGCACTTGTGCCCCAGTTGTACACTTCACAGGTACATTTGCATCAAGTACATTAAAAAATACACCAGCCTTAACTGTCCCCGGGATGACACAGGGGTTGTAAAGTCCTTGCGGATCCATGACTTGTTCATCTTGATGAACGTTAGTCTGTCCACATTGTCCCTGGACAGCCGCGTGCGCTTATCTGTCAGCACACACCCAGCAGCACTGAAGACACGTTCAGAGACAACGATGGCTGAGGGACACGCCAAGATATCCAAGGCGTAAGTGGCGAGCTCAGGCCATTTTTCAAGATTGGAAGCCCAAAATGAACAAGGCTCCAGTTTCAAAGTCATGGCATTGATGTTCTTTTGTATATACTCCTGTATCATCCTCTCCTCTCCATTGACTATTATCGTGGGCGGCGGGTCGCTGCGCTCACCATGCTCGGGTCCAGCGCTGCTGCTGCTGCTGCTCGGTGGCTCGAGCGGTGGGCCGGATCCGAGGACTCGAACCGCGCTCCTCGCCCGTGAGTGAAAGGGGTAGTTTGGTTTGGGGATTTGGTCCGTGACGCCACCCATGGGTTGTGGTGAGGTTGGGCACCACCGCTGCTGGTGACGGGGATCCCGAGAGTGATGGCAAGGAGCAGCTGGGATGTTGTTTTACCCTCCGTGGGTAGGGGTTGGTGGTCCCGGGGCCCGGTGAGATGACGGGGAGGCAGGGTTGGCAAGGTGCAGGGTCGCTTGGACTGCGCAGCGCGGTGCCGGATGGCACGGTAGCACTCACTCAGCCACAAATGGATGCAAAGTCTCTGGTAAACCAAACGGCTGGATGGACGGGTCCCGCAGCCGGCTGCTATGGTTTCTCCCGGACGGTTGGTGGTGGCTGCCTTTCCCTGCATCTGTGTGTATGTTCGGTCCCGATGAATTCCCACCGGTAACCCGCTCCCCAGCGTGTATATGTGCCGGAGGAACCCTTTTGCCCGCAGGTTCTGGCCCTTGAAACTCTAGCTGTGGCGGTAGCTGTATTTCCTCTTGCTGGTTGGACGGTTGCCTTCAATCGGGTCTTGGCTGTTAGGAAACCCCTGGGGTTCTGGTCACTGACGGATTTGACCTATTTATCCAAGCCTGGTCGGGGTCCGCAGGCCCTGCCGGTTTGTGCTGGCTTCACTTCGCTCCCCGGATCGGTACCGTCGGGCCACCGCCCGTCCCCGGTCCTACGGTTCCGCGTTGATCTGCCTCTCCTGCAGACGGCCACCACAGTCTGCCAACCTTGCTCTTGGTGCCCGGGCCACGTATCCGGACACGGTCAGTTTACTCCTCCACTACTACTCATGTTAAATGAAAGTAATCAACCGAAGTGAAGCCAGCACATTACTCCTCCACTACTACTTCACTCCTCTCCTGACTCCTACTCACTTCTGACTGACTTCCTTTCCCCGCCTCCAGGACTGTGAACTCCTCAGTGGGTGGGGCCAACCGCCTGGCTCCACCCCACCTGGTGTGGACATCAGCCCCTGGAGGGAGGCAACAAGGATTTTGTGTCTGGCTGATGTGCCTATCTCGGGGTGGGGGTGCATGTTGTAGTACCTGTGACGAACTGGCTAGTCCAGGGCGCCACACTATGTGTCAGACTTCTTGTCTCTTGTGGCCTTGCATTGGATGGTCTAAAAAAATTATGAAACGATTCCATAAAATTGCTGTTACCAGCACCAGATACGGTGTTGCTGGTACGGTTTGACTGATAATGACGAGATAGTCCCATGCTTGGCAAGTGACAACTAGGAGATTTACTCTGTCCACCACTGGTGTTTGGTGGAAAAGCCGAGCTAAGATTGAGTAACAGCTTCTGCTGATACTCATGCATACGTGCGTCCCTTTCTATGGCTGGAAAAATTTCACCAAATTTGGACTTGTACCGGGGATCTAATAGTGTGGCAACCCAGTAGTCATCATCACTTCTAATTTTGACAATCCGAGGGTCATGTTGTAGGTAGTGCAGCAAGAAGGCGCTCATGTGTCTTGCGCATCCGTGCGGACCAAGTCCTCGCTGTGTTTGTGGCATAGAGGTGATAACCGTGCTTTCTTCCTCTGACATCTCCCCCCAACCTTGTTCAACCGAAATTTGACCAAGGTCTCCCTCATCTGCTGAGTCTTCCATGTCCATTGAGAGTTTGTCCTCCATTTCTTCATGGTCTCCTGCACCTTCCTCAACATTACCATGTGCCCTTGTTAAGCCCTCTCCCCCACCGTCCCATGCCTGCCGCCTTGGTGATGATGAACGTCTGGACCTGTAGACGTTGCGCATATGAATCCTCCTGTACTTCCTCCCTTTCCTCTTGGCCCACCCCCTGACTCCGAATAGTGTTTATCATGTGCTCCAGCATGTAAATGACTGGAATTGTCATGCTGATAATGGCATGGTCAGCGCTAATTATATTCGACTCCATGTCAAAACTCTGTTGAAGGGTGCATAGGTCCTTGATCTGAGATCACTCCATCAGCGTGATCTGCCCCACCTCTGCATCTCGCTGGCCCAGGCTATACATCATAACGTATTGCACCAGGGCTCGGCGATGCTGCCACAGTCACTGTAACATGTGGAGAGTCGAATTCCAGCGTGTCGCCACATCGCATTTCAGGCGGTGAACCGGCAGGCCGAAAGACTTCTGGAGCGATGCAAGTCGGTCAGCTGCGGCGGTTGAATGACAGAAGTTAGCAGAGAGTGACTGTGCCCTGTGCAGAAGCCCATCTAGGTCAGGATAATGGGTTAAAAATTGCAAGGTTCAACACGTGAGCCATACAAGGCACGTGTGTCACCTTGCCCCGGCGAAGGGCCGCACCCAGGTTTGCAGCATTGTCACACACGGCCTTCCCTGGCTGCAGGTTGAGTGGAGCCATTTACGAAACTCGCTCGCAAGAGCTGACCACAACTTCTCTGCTGTGTGACTCTTATTTCCAAGACATTTCAAGGTAAAGACCGCCTGATGCCGTTGAGCTGTGCTGCTGCTGCCAGCATAGTAAGGAGGTGTGCGAGATTCCTTGTGCGCAGTTACAACGCGGGTAGCCTGACCAGGCAGGCTTGGGGCGGAGGTGGAGGACCCAGACGAAGTTGAGGAGGCAGAAGCAGTGGAGGAACTTCTACATAAAGACGATTGACGCACAAGTCGTGGGGACGGCAAGACTTGTTCAGCAGACCCTTCTCCATCTCTCACCATAGTTACCCAGTGCCCAGTCAGCGACATGTAATGCCCCTGTCCATGCTTAATTGGTCCAAGTATCGGTGGTGAAATCCACACGGTCACATGCAGAGTTTCTCAAGGAAGCGGTGATGTTGTGTGCGACATGCTGGTGTAGCGCAGGAACACCTTTTTTGGAGAAGTAGTAGCGAGTGGGCATCTGGTACTTGGGCACTGCGGCGGACATAAGGTCTCGAAAATCCCCTGTGTCCATCAGGTGGAAAGGTAGCATTTTGGTAGCCAAGAGGTTACAGAGGGATAAAGTCAACCTCTTAGCTTTGTCATGGCTCGGAGGAAATGGCCTTTTATTTGTCCACATCTGAGGGACAGAGATCTGGCTGCTGTGTGGAGATGGTGGTGAGTAGGGTGTCCCTGGAAAAATGCAGGTCTGTGAGGAAAGTGCAGGCGGAGACATGATGTTGCCTTCATCCAAAGTCGGTGCTCTCGATGTCTGAGAGAGCTGTACACCAGCACTTGTTTCCCCTTTCAAACCAACTGACGACCTACCAAGCAAACTGCCTGTGGTGGAAGGTCTGCGTGGAAAAGCAGTTGTGACAGCTGTCCCCAGAGTCATAGAAGATGAATAGCGTGCGGAGGAACTTGAAGGGGCAGACGGTGATTGGCCCGTTCTGCTAGGATGCATTGCAGCACGGTGAGCTTCCCACTGGGACTTATGCTGGTTATTCATGTAACGATTCATGGAAGAAGTTATCAAACTGGTGAGATTTTGGCCTCTACTTATAGATTGCCGACAAATTTTACAGATCACATGATTTGGGAGATCCTTTGCAAGGTCAAGAAAGGACCAGGCTAGGCAAAGCTTAGAGGCCATGCGACCGGCAGAGCCACCCCGACTTGTGCTCAGAGGCAGAGTTGTGGCTGAGGATGCAGTTGTAGACGTGCTTCCAGTACTCTGACTCTGTCCAGGAAGGCGCGAGGTAACTTTGGCGTCAGTTGCATCCTCCTCCACCGCCTCTAGTGACCTCTTCGAGTGCCTGACTGTGGGTTGACAGTAACTGGGATCTAGAACTTCATCATCAAGCATTGTGTTTGCACTCCCCTCGCCCTCAGACCTAACCTCATCCTGCCCCGACTGAATAGTTAAGTTGTCATCCCAATCAGGTATCTGCGTCTCATCGTCATCAGATTGTTCCTCATTGTCTCCACCAACAGATGTTACAGTTTGGGAATGAGGGTGTACATTATGCTCAGAAACGTGGTCATCAGGGCCAGAGTCTGAGTCACAAAGCTTCTGGGCATCACTGCAGACCATTCCCTGGTCTGTACTCACTGTAGCTTGGAAGCAGACCTCTGATTCCCCGGATTTAGTGTGACTGAACAGCTCTGCAGACTCAGCCATCTCGGTTACACCATACTCTGCAGGGCGGGTAGAGATTTGAGAGCTGGGAGAAAGCAAGTGTGATTGGGATGACAACTCAGAGCACTATTCTTTATTGGATGTTGAAGTTGAGGTGGAGGTGAGGGCACTTGTTGGAGCACTTGAGATCCATTCAAGCATGTTTTTTTTTTTGTGCATCATCTACCTTTGTTACAGTTGTTTGGGTCCGTAAAAAAGGGAGCACGTCGGATTGTCCACGGAAAGTAGTGGACATCTTACTTTTGCTGGAAGATGGCCTATCTTCAGCAGATGTTAATGTAGCTTTCCCACCATCCCCACGGACACAAACTTTTTTTCCTTTTCCAACATGCCTGTTCCCCTTTCCACCAGCATCTGTCCTTTTGCCACTCATTTTGTTAGCGACAAGATTGGCCACTTAAAATGTGGATGCAAAAATTGAGAGTTGGTGTAGGTTGCAGAGGTGGTCTAACTTTTTTGACAGCTGAAGAACAAACACTGACTATCACAGACAATTTTTGTATGCCACTAACAGTGACAGCACAGTTTGCAATTAGAATTGCGTATCAAAAATGGACAGGTGTGTACAATGCAGAGGTGGTCTAGCTTTATAGGCAGCTGAAGAACAAACACTGACTATCACAAACAATTTTTGTATGCCCCTAACAGTGGCAGCACAGTTTGCAATTAGAATTGTGTGGCAAAAGTGGGCAGGTGGGTACAGTGCCCGGGTTCTGTGGGTCAGTGGACAGCAAAGGAACACTAACTTAGTATTCCAGACACTTTTAGGATGGCAGAAAAAGTGTCAGCTCTTTGGGCAAATAAAATAGCGTGGCAAAACTGGGCAGGTGGGTAGAGTGCCCGGGTTCTGTGGGTACCAGAACAGGAAAGGAACACTAACTTAGTGTGACACCCTGGACTAGCCAGGCAGTCACAGGTAGGCCCTTGCACAAACACCCTACCTCTAAAAAGGTATCAGCAGCCAACCTAAAAACCCTGAGTCACCCCTCTCAGGTCTTGACGTTCACACCCGGGGGCCGAGCCAGGCAGTTGGCCACGCCCTCCGAGTTCTGATAGCCTGAGGCGGGAAAAACACGCAGATCAGTTAGGAGAGGAGAGTAGTAGCAAAGGAGTAACGTCTGTCAGGGATCTGGGTAGGAGCCCGGATACCCTGTGGCCAGGAGGCAGACAGTGGTGGCCGGCTGCAGGAGCCGGGAAGACAACTGGTGGAACCGTCAGGGACCTGGACAGGGTAGTAGCCCGCCGGTACCGATCTGGTGAACCAGAGCACCAGGAGGGGTACTCAGACCCAGTACAAGGCCCAGAAGCCACTGGACCGAGTCGAATTCACTGATTGGGGTCTAGACCTTAGGTTCTTTCCCACCCAAGTCCCGACTGAAGGCAACAGCCCAACGAGGGGGATAGAAAGCCACCGCCCAGACATAGAGATCCCACGGGCCAGCGTCTGCGGGCAAACGGGCTCCCCGACAGTCACTAGCCGGGAGCGGACTCCCGTCGCTGAAGCGAAGGAAGTCAGCATTCTACTAAAAAGGTGCAGGAGAAAGGCGGAAAACACCAACCTGACTAAGGGGCAAAGCGCAGTCGGCTGCGGGCACCGAACACCATCCTTTTGGTTTACCAGAGACTCTGGTGTATCTGTCATAGTGAGTACAACAGTGCCCAAGGGCCGCGCACCGCACCATCCCGCCTGCACCTCCTTTTTGCCCCAATCGGGCCCCCGGGGCCACCAACCCCTGCCTACGGAGGGGATCAACACCAAGCTGTATAACACCGTCCCCGGGAGCCTAGTCAATGGCAGCAGTGGTGCCCACTAACTCACCACAAACCGTGGGTGGCGTCACAAACTTAACCCCCAAACAACTGCGGCCCCCGGCCGTGAACCTCCCCACCGAACACCTTGCCTCACGTAGCGCCAGCATCCCTTCCGAGCGACGTGACCCCCGTGTCTGGGAGGAGCTCGAGCCACCCACCGACGAGATCGGATCCGAGCGGATCGGCAGCCGGCCGAGCCCTGGGGCGGTACATTAGTATTCCAACACTTTTAGGATGGCACAAAAAGTGTCAGCTCTTTGGGCAAATAAAATAGCGTGGCAAAACTGGGCAGGTGGGTAGAGTGCCCGGGTTCTGTGGGTACCAGAACAAGAAAGGAACACTAACTTAGTATTCCAGACACTTTTAGGATGGCAGAAAAAGTGTCAGCTCTTTGGGCAAATTAAATAGCTTGGCAAAAGTGGGCAGGTGGGTACAGTACCCGGGTTCTGTGGGTCAGTGGACAGGAAAGGAACAGTATGTTAGTATTCCAGACACTTTTAGGATAGCACAAAAAGTGTCAGCTCTTTGGGGAAATAAAATAGCGTGGCAAAACTGGGCAGGTGGGTAGAGTGCCCGGGTTCTGTGGGTACCAGAACAGGAAAGGAACACTAACTTAGTGTGACACCCTGGACAAGCCAGGCAGAATTTGCAGACCAATCTGTGATGGTCAACACCCGAGAATCCCCCGTACTGCCATAAGCACCAACATCGATGGCCACAAAGTTGTAATGGGCATCCGCCACCGCCATGAGGACCACAGAGAAATATTTTTTGTAATTAAAAAAATTGGATCCTGATCGCGGTGGCTTCTGCACTCTTACATGTTTGCCATCGACGGCACCTATGCAGTTGGGGAAGTTGGCCACAGTCTGAAAGCCTGCCGCAACCTGCAGCCAAGTCTCCTCGGTTGGGGAAGGCATCACTATGGGCTGCAACTTCTCCCAGATCACGTTGCATGTCCACCTCACAATTTCGGAAATGGTTGATTTACCAACCCGAAATTGAAGAAGCAGGGATGCAAAACTCTCTCCAGTGGCCAGAAATCTGGAAAAGAAAATGAAATGAAAACCAGTTTGGGACTTTTTTCAAAATTTACATACATTGCAATTTAATTCAACCAATTCGCAGCAGTGACCTCATTAGCGAACTCGCTGTGTGTGACACTGGGCAGCGAGCTAGCCCCTGCTGTGAGATCACTGCTCATTACACACAGCTCGGCTTCATTTTTTAGTTGTTGCTCTCCCGATGTGAACCACACATCGCTGTGTGTGACAGCGAGATATAGAAACAATCTGATTGTGCAGTGAGCTGGCTTCTGCGGACGCTGGTAACCAAGGTAACTATCGGGTAACCAGCCTGGTTATCTGATATTTACCTTAGTTAATAGCTTCCACCGCTCTCACGTTGCCAGTGCCGGCTCCCTGCACGCATCGCCGGAGTATACATCGGGTAAATAAGCAAAGCGGTTTGCTTATTAACCCAATGTGTACTCTGGCTAGGTGTGCAGGGAGCCAGCGCTAGGTGGTGTGCGCTGGTAAGTAAGGTAAATATCGGTTAACCAAGCGCTTGGTGACCCAATATTTACCGTAGTTACCAAGCACAGCATTGCTTCCACGCGTCGCTGCTGGCTGGGTGCTGGTCAATGGTCGCTGGTGAGATCTGCCTGATTGACAGCTCACCAGCGACCATGTTGCAACGCACCAGTGATCCTGACAAGGTCAGATCGCTAGAGCGTCGCTAAAGTGTGACGGTACCCTTACTGGCTGCGTTGTGACAAGAACACATTACATACAAAGGTGTTGGCTGTGCATTGTCCTCAAGTTCAGGCTGCATTGCGTAACAGCTATATTGACTTTAATGTAGCCAGGTTTTTTGAGAAATTAAATTAAGTGCAACATGAACATTTCCCATCAAAACATAATCTACGTTATTCCCAGTGTCACATGAGGAGTGTGGCCAAAATGAGATTCAACATGCAAGGGTGCAGATTCCTGTAGCAGACACACAAAAAACAGAAACATTGATTGGTATATATTACGTTACAACTTACCGCAAGGTGATGAGCAGCCTTTCCTCAGCTGAGATAGACTTTCGCATCACAGTG
Source organism: Anomaloglossus baeobatrachus (assembly GCF_048569485.1). Taxonomy (NCBI): domain Eukaryota; kingdom Metazoa; phylum Chordata; class Amphibia; order Anura; family Aromobatidae; genus Anomaloglossus; species Anomaloglossus baeobatrachus. The sequence continues at coordinate 303,472,024 of NC_134354.1, forward strand.
TCCTTGTATGTTAGGTCCGTTTTGACAATTTATAGTAGATGATCAAAAGCGTGGATTGGTAGCCGACAAAAAGATATGAATTTGTCTGGATACCTTTTTTTTAAAAAAACAAAAAAATAAAAAAAAACGGGTACAGTAACAACCAGAAGCAGAGATTACAGAGATTACTGAATCCTCTCATGATTAGAAGCACGTATAATTCATAATACATATAGTTGGCAGAGTTGGCAGAAACATGGCGGAGAATGCAGAAACATGGCAGAGAAGGCAGAAACATGGCAGAGAAGGCGGAAAGATGTCGGAGAAGGCAGAAACATGGCATTCATAATACATATAGTTCACAATGGTTAATTTAAATGACATTAACCCCTTAGTGACGGAGCTAATTTTCACCTTAATGACCAGACCAAATTTTGCAATTCTGACCAGTGTCACTTCATGAGGTTATAACTCTGGAACGCTTCAACGGATCCCGGTGATTCTGAGACTGTTTTTTCGTCACATATTGGACTTCATGTTAGTACCAAATTTAGGACAATATTTTTTTCGTTTATTGAAGAAAAAAATTGATTATTGGCAAAAATTTTGAAAATTTAGCAATTTTCAACTTTTGAATTTTTATACCGTTAAACCAGAGATTTCTGTGACACAAAATAGTTAATAAATAACATTTCCCACTTGTCTACTTTACATCAGCACAATTTTGGAAACAAAATTTTTTTTTGTTAGGAAGTTAGAGGGGTTCAAAGTTTATCAGCGATTTCTCATTTTTACATCAAAATTTACAAAACCATTTTTTTAGGGACCACATCACATTTGAAGTGACTTCAATAGGCCTAGATGACAGAAAATACCCAAATGTGACACCATTCTAAAAACTGCACCCCCCAAAGTACTCAAAACCACATTCAAGAAGTTTATTAACCCTTCAGGTGCTTCACATGAACAAAAGCAATATGGAATGAAAAAAAGCAAAAATTAAATTTTACCTAAAAATGTTGCTCTAACCCAAATTTATTCACTTTTAGAAGAACTAATACAACAAAATGGACCCCAAAACTTGTTCCCCACTTTCTTATGAGTGCGCCGATACCCCACATGTGGTCAGAAACCTCTGTTTGGACAAATGGGAGGGCTCGGAACAGAAAGAGCAATATTTGAATTTTGGAAAGGAAATTTGGCTGAAAAAGATTGCGGGCACCATGTCACATTTGGAGGACCCCTAAGGTACCTAAACAGCAGAAACCCCACACAAGTGACCCCATTTTGGAAACTAGGCCCCTCAAGGAATTTATCTAGATGTTTGGTGAGTACCCTGAACCCCCAGGTGCTTCACAGAATTTTATAACGTTGAGCCATGAAAAAAAAAAAAAAAATTTTACCACAAAATTGTTATTTCAACCAGGTAGCTTTTTTTTTACAAGAGTAAAAGGAAAAAATTCAGCATAACATTTATTGTGCAATTTCTCCTGAGTTTGGCGATACCTTATATGTGGTGGAAATCAACTGTTTGGGCGCATGGCAGGGCTCGGAAGGGAAGGAGTGCCATTTGACTGCAAAATTGGCTGGAATCAATAGCGGACGCCAGGTTGCATTTGGAGAGCCCCTGAGGTGCCTAAACAGTGGAGGTCCCCCACAAGTGACTCCATTCTGGAAACAAGACACCTCAAGGCTTTTATCTAGGTGTATAGTGAGCAGTATGAATCCACGAATACTTCACAGAATTTGATAAGCTTAGGTTGCCATATTGAAAATTTTCATTTTTTTCACAAAAATGTTGCTTCAGCATCAAATTTCTCACTTTTTCAAGAGACAACAACAAACCGTGGACCCAACAGGTTGTTATCCAATGTCTTATGAGCACAGGGATACCCCACATGTGGCCAAAAACCTCTGTTTGGATAAATGGGAGGGCTTGGAATGGAAGCAGCACCATTTGAATTCTGGAAAAGTTGAAATAAATTGCGGGCACCATGTCACATTTGCAGGGCCCCTTGGGTACCTATACATTAGAAACCCCCCACAAGTGACCTCATTTTGGAAACTGGATTTTATTCAGGAGTATAATAAGCATTTTGAATCCACAGGTACTTCACAAAAATGTTGCTGTAGCAACCAATGTCTCACTTTTAGGCTATGTGGCCATGATCCAGCGACACGGCGTCCAGTACACAGTGTCAGCCTCCTGCAGAGATGTGAGTGTTGTCCACGGGAGAACGCAGCTGCCCATGCCCACGATTTGGGTTCAGGCCGCTGTGGAGCTCTATGCTACCTGCAGAGAACACTCATCTCCGCAGCATAAATTGACATGCTGAGGCTCGGGAAGCTGCGCCACAGGTCAGTTTATGTGGCAGAGAAAAGAAGCACATTGGGCAAGCACATTGGGCATGGGATTTCTAAAAATCCTTCCACTGTGCTTCTATTGCACAATGCAGCGTTATGGACACAGGGAAAACACTCTGCGCCCAAAACGCTGCAAATCCCGATTGTGGGCGCACAGCCTAAAATGCTACAGTGGATGATTGGATAGATGTCAAACATATATAACGTCCCACCCCCTGCATATTCTAAGCTGGCGCCCTTTAGTGCCTTTCATGTGGCACTAAAGGGTGCCTAGCCTTGTATTTAGCCCCCCAAAAAAATAATAATTAAAATAAACGACGTGGGGTCCCCCTCATTTTTGATAGCCAGCTAGGGTAAAGCAGACAGCTGTAGCCTGCAAACCACAGCTGACAGCTTCACCTTGTCTGGTGATCAATTTGGAGGGCTCCCCAGGCGTTTTTTTAAAAAAAAAAAAAAAAACGTGGGGTCCCCCCCAAATTAGACCACCAGCCAAGGTGAAGCGGACAGCTGGGGTCTGGTATTCTCAGGGTGGGAAGAGCCATGGTTATTGGACTCTTCCCAGCCTAAAAATAGCAGGCCGCAGCCGCCCCAGAAGTGGCGCATCCATTAGATGCGCCAATCCTGGCGCTTCGCCCCAGCTCATCCCGTGCCCTGGTGCGGTGGCAGACGGGGTAATATATGGGGTTGATACCAGCTGTAATGTCACCTGGCATCAAGCCCTGGGGTTAGTGATGTCACGGCATCTAAACAGATACCCGACATCACTAACCCAGTCAAGTAATAGACAAAAAAAAGACAAAAAAAAAATTTATTTGAAAAAAAAACTCCCCGAAACATTCCTCTTTCCCCAATTTATTGAAAATAAAGAAATTACGGTCGCTGTAATCCATTTTGGAGTCCCACGCCGACTCTGGATCTTCTAGAATATGGGGGGCACGTTCAGGGAACGTATCCCCCATTTTCTGGAAGAGCAAGCTCTCCATGAGCAGTGTGGGTGCAGTAATCTGAGAATACTGCACTCACACTGCCCCGGTCCAACTTAGGGCAGAGTGACCTGCAGTAACCTCATTCCAGAATATGAGGGGCACGCTCACAGAACGTACCCCCCATTTTCTGGAACAGCAGTCTCTCCATGTGAGGACCACACTCCTCACATGGAGAGACTGCTGATTACTGCACTCACTCTCCCCCGGTCCACAGTGGAGCAGCCTGTGCATCAGCGACGTCAGCGTCCCTGCAAGACTGACGTCGCTGATGCACAGGCTGCTCCACTGTGGACCGGGGGAGGAATCCAGCTGACAGCCGCTGTCTGCGCATGCGCCGCCAGCATTCAAGAAGGAGGCGGCGTGATCGCGGGACGGATCACCAGACAGGTAACTTATGACCGGGGGCTGGGGGGGGGGGTTGATGGGGGGTGACCTAGTGGGACCTGGGGGGACCTGGGGGGACCTTTCTGCCGCATGTGACGTGTCACATGCGGCAGAAAGAGCAGAATGAATGCGGGGGAGGGGGGGTGGCTCTGGAGACCCGGAGGGGGCTCCGGTGACCAGAGGGCTCCGGTGGACCGGAGGAGGGGTCAGGGGGAGGACATTTCCCTCCGATCTGAAATGTTTGATCATTTCAGATCGGAGGGAAATGAATGCAGAGCCGGCGGCGGCAGTTTTCAGCGCGTGTCGGCGCCATCTTGCACGCTCCGGAGGGGGGCTCTGAAGAACTGGAGGGGGCTCCAGGGACCAAAGAGCTCCGGTGTACCGGAGGAGAGGTCAGGAGGGGGACATTTCCCTCCGATCTGAAATGTTTGATCATTTCAGATCGGAGGGAAATGAATGCAGAGGTGGCGGCGGCGGGAGTTTTCAGCGCGCGTCGGCGCCATCTTGGATTTTCCGGAGGGGGGGGGGGGGGTTGGATGGATTTCTCCGGTACCGGGGGCTTTGGGGGCACTAAGGGCTCACATTTATTTCTCATCTGACATGTTTGATCACGTCAGATGAGAAATAAATAAATTTTACCAGCCATTTATTTTTTTTTATGTTGTCGCCGGTATACGGTGTATACCGGCGATCGCATTAACGGGGTGCATAAAAAACACCCCGATTCATAATCTGGGGGGGTCTCAGCTACCCCCGGTAGCTGAAACCCCCGAGATTTTTCGTCACTGGGGGGCGCTACAGGGTTTTTCCGGCCCGACGTCTCAAGACGTCGGAACAGAATAAGTACCCTGTTTTTCCGACGTCTTGAGACGTTAGGCCGCCGCTATGGGGTTAAGATACAGATTGTATATGTCAACAGATACGTTATTGTAGTGGCCCGGTCCAGATTGTGTCTGTTTCTTTAAGTACATTAACTTATATGTAATACTATGCTAAATGTTATAAGTAAAGCATTTTTATTTGTTGTGTTCTACCACCATCTACTGGTGAAAACTGTAAGAATCTGAAGTGTTCATTGGGTGTTATCCTATTGGCTAGTTCTTGGTCACATGGCTCAATAGGTGGAGCTATTCTCCAGCCTCTGTCTAGAAACAACTGGAATGAGCTGGTTCTGGCTGAGTCTCCTCTGAGGGAAGACATTATGTGGAGAATCTCTTCACCACAAGACTCCTCCTAGGCCCGAGGCCTAGAATTTCATCATTTCCTGATTTTTACAGCCAATATGCTTAAGGCTTCCTATCCTGACATTGTGCATCTCTTCAGACAGTAGGGCATACTGACTATATACCAGACCCTACTGCACGCAGATTGAGGAAGTTTGAGGGTCTCCCGCCCCACTGCAATATTAGTGGCTTTCATGCCATTGTCCACGCACCAGCTGTCCGCTCCCCGTAGCACGCTGGGCAACTGTCTTCATTTGCTTACAAGTACTGCACGTGTCTGAACTAGCAGTGAAATTAACCCCAGGACTCCAGGACTGTACAATCTTATCATATCTACCCTCTAAACTCAAGAGACTCTGAACCTAAAGCATACCAGTATTAATTCTGAAACAAATCGTGCACTTAAAGCTCCAGTACCCTAATTGCACTTCAGCATTCAACTCCAAGCTGTATTTGCCGTGGCCTACCCACGAGAGACTGTGAAACATATATTCCGTATTGATTTGCTTTGTTCCTGCTATATTAAAGTAACTGTTATCCCCAAGACCATGTCTGTGGGCTGTCCATCAGCTGTGGATACTGTGTGGGGGTGGATAGCAGGGAACATCTGGGCCCTTACAAAGGTCGATTTGGCGTCACGAACAGGATCATTCCTCTGTGCCTATCTTCTCTTGCTGCACTACAAGTCTCAGCATTGCTCATTAACCTCTATCTTTCCAGTGAATACTGCCAAAGACTGTTTCCTGTTTCATGCTGGGGTTAACAGCACCTGCCCCAGCTCTTCTACTCTGCTGCCTTTCAAGTTACTCAAATAAGTGCAAATCTTCATTCACCGCAGTGCTATTTTCAAGAGGGGGAGCCTTCCATCTCAGAGACTGTGTTGGTGCATAACAGTGGAACCTCTAGTCTCCCAAGCTACAGAGGAGATCCTCATACACTTGCTGGGTTCAAATAAAAGATGATGCATACTCTTGAGCTTTTCTCACTTTCTCCGCATCAGCAGGTACAACGTCTCCTGGGACAGCTTGATGGACCAGCTGCTGAGGAAGTCCGTTCCTGGCCATCTACTGAGAAAACCAATGTAGAACAGATCCTTACCCGCCTGAGAAAAGAATTTGAACGACAATCACCCACCGAGGTTCGTCTCAAATTTTACAACAGACGTCAGGGACCAGGTGAGACTCTTAGGGACTACGCACTAGCCCTTCAGTCTGCATACAGGGCCTTAGAGCAAATAGACACTATAGATCCTGCTGCTGCAGAAAACATAATCACCGACAGATTCATAGAAGGTGTAGACTCCAGGCTAGTACAAAGTCAACTCCACATGCTAGCAGCACAAAATCCAAACATGACTTTCTCAGACTTTAAAGCTCTATCCCTGCGAGTAGTGGGTACTGACTCACCTTGTACCAGCTATGCTCTTGCGCCTCGTTCCTCAGACCTTGCTGCTGGAACTTCTACTATATCTCCTCTTTCACCTGTTTTCCCTATGCAGGCCACACAGTCTGTGCAAGCCCCTACTCTCATTCATGCACCTCCTACCACGGATGCACTAGTCCAAGTCCTTGAATCCGTATGCCAAGCCTTAAAGGAGCTAAAAGGCCAACCCCCTGCATCATGTGAATCATCTGTAAATCGGACATTGTCCCAAGAGCCACATTCTAGTAGGTCAAGTCCTGATAGGCCCCCTCCTGGAAGGCCTCCATCTGGTGATTGTGTGTACTGTACTTATTGTGAGCATCTTGGACACTACAAGTATCAATGTTATAAGTTTAACGGGACACCCCCGAGGCCAAGGGCGATCCCTCGGGAGGAGAATACAAGGGCCCAAAGGGACAATCACAATGGATTTCTCGGTTCATCTCCAAATGCCCGTATATAACCATATGGATCGATGGTTTACCTCTAGAAGCTTTAGTGAACACTGGTTCACAAGTCACCACAATTGAGCGACGAGCCTTTGAAAAGAATTGGGACTTTGATCTCCTGAATCCAGTGGGTAAAGCAAAGTTAGACTTAATTGCAAGTAATGGTCAACCTATTTCCCAGCTAGGCTACTGGGAACCCACAATCCAAATTGGTGATCGCAAGTTACCAGGTCAAGGTGTAATTGTTACTGAGGCTGAGGGAGATACAACAGCAGTAGTGTTAGGCATGAATGTCATTCGCCATGTGTTTACTGAATTGCTCGCTGCCTTGCGTGCTTCTCTCCCTTCTGCTTCTTCCCCTTACAGGCAAGCTGTTCAGCGGACTATCAAAGTGCTCTGCGCCCAACAAAAGTTTGCCAACAGTAAAGGTGAGATCTGCCGTGTTCGAATCACTGACGCACGACCAGTTACCCTCTCAGCCAACAGCGAGACTTTAGTCTGGTGTCGAGCTCGACCAGGAATTGACAATGAGGACTATGTAGCTCTTCTTGACTCCATCCAGATTGAAGGACAGCCCCTGGTAAAAGCTGCCAGAAGTATTGTCACGGTAGAGTACCAGTACGGCTAGTCAACCTAAGTGATATTCCTATCGAGCTATACAAGTTTAATTCAGTTGCTCAACTGTATAGTCTTGATCCAGAAGACATCATAGATGAAGAGACACTTGCTCATCAAAAGTCATTAAAAGCCACTCCCAAAGGCTCTAATACACCCACTACTTTCTGGTGGAATGAACTTAATGTTGGCGATGCTAACACTCCTATCGAATACATCAATGGTGTAACTAAACTTGCTAAGCGACACAGCCAAACTTTCAGCAAACACTCCCTTGACTTCGGCAAGACTACTCTGATCCAGCACAAGATCAACACAGGTGATCATCCTCCTATCAAAGAAAGACATCGTCCAGTACCTCCTGCTAACTATCAACAAGTAAAGAAGCTGTTAAAAGAGATGAAAGATTCTGATGTCATCCGAGAAAGTCAAAGCCCATGGACAGGATTGAAAAACTATCTGTAATCTCATCCTGATCATGAAAAAAATGCTTCTTAACTGTCAATTTTTGGATGAACTTGTTCACTTCAAGTATGGTTTCAAATAGATTGAATTTAGTGTTTGGCACAAAATTCAAACCTTTTTCCAGAACACTGATTTCACTATTATTTTGTATGCATGCCGACATATTGATCACAGAATGTGGTCTGTTGTCATTTATTTCTTTTTCCCTCTCGTGAAATGTCCATGTTGATGAATGTTACTTCTATAATGTTTGCGGCCAGCCCTCCTTGTTTTTTTCATAAGTTTTTTTTTAATGAAAAAAGAGTTTTTTGGATCAAACAGAGGTTGAGGGAACTTCCAGATTTGTGTCAGATGTATCGGTATTGTAATCTGTGTATTCCACATCAGTGGATTCTAAAGGGTGCTTTACACGCTGCGACATCGCTAACGATATATCGTCGGGGTCACGGTGTTTGTGACGCACATCCGGCGTCGTTAGCTACATCGTAGCGTGTGACAGCTAGGAACGACGATCAACAATCGCAAAAATGGCAAAAATCGTTGATCGTTGACACGTCTCTCCTTTCCATAATATCATTGGTGATGCATGCCGCTGGTTGTTCGTCATTCCTGCGGCACCACACATCGCTGTGTGTGACACCGCAGGACCGCCGAACATCATCCTACCTGTGGCCACCGGAAAAGAAGGAAGGAAGGAGGTGGGCAGCATGTTCAGGCCGCTCATCTCCTCCCCTCCTCTTCTATTGGGTGGCCGTTTTGTGACACCGCTGTGACGTGGCTGTGATCCGGAACGCACTTCCCCCTTGAAGGAGCGATTGTTCGGCAGCAACAGCGACGTCGCTGAACAGGTATGTACGTGTGACGCTGCTGTAGCGATATTGTTCGCTACGGCAGCGAACACCACATGTCGCACGAACGACGGGGGCGGGTGCTATCGCTCGCAACATCGCTAGCAATTGTTAGCGATGTCGCAGCATGTAAAGCCCCCTTTAGTCCGTTGATGAAAAATTAACTCTGTTATGAGTATTTTTATTTTTGTTTTTCAAGATGGATTTTGGACCATTATAGGAATTTTTTCTGAAATGATGCTAATTATAGACTTTGTTGCCCTCATAGTCTCTGGAATCTCTGATAAATTTCTTTTCCTTAAAAGTGGTAATCGAATCCTCCAATATTGTAATCTTGGTGTTAATCTGTTCTCTCATAGTTCAGTCAGAACAGTCAGTGACGGTTAGTCAGCAACAAGGGAACAAGTGAGGCATGGAGAGAACAGAGTCGCTGTGGGGAGAGCTGCGCCATAGCTCCCTCAGGACCGAGCACACAGAACAGGGTGTAGAGCCCTGGGCTGGTGGGAATTGCACGTCCCGCCAGCAGAATCCACTGGGCAGAAGATTTCAAGTCTTCTGGCCTACACAAAGCACACAGGGCAGAGCAAGCAGCATATAGAGCCAGGAGTCATGACAAAAGAGAGCGGAACCAGTAACGGACTCGCATTGCCTGCCATACGGGACAGGAACGGAGCCCATCCAAGGACTCGAGTCCCAGTGTCACAGGCGGGGGTGCAGACCACGTCAGGGGGGCTACTCGAGGTACTCAAATCCGGGATCGTGGCTGCTTCTCGAGTGGCGACTGGATCCGGGGCTCGTGCAGCAGCCTGCTGCCCACAACAATAATAAAAGGGGATATTTACAAGGGAAAAGTCTGTCAGTAACACCACCCATGGGTCAAGGTGATGGCTGCTGGCACCGCCGCTGCCTAGGTATGGGGCTTCCGAGGCTGATGGAGTGGGGCAGCAAGATTGTATCCCCTCCACGGATAGGGGTGGTTTTGTCCCGGGGCCCGGGTGCACTGGGAAGGGAAATGCTGCAGAGCGTGTTCTGCAGGGCTGAACCGGGTGATAGTGGTGTACTCACAGTTCCAGAGAAATCCACATAGAGTCCAGTGGTAAACCAAATTGCCAGTGACCGGTCACCTTTGGCAGGTGTATTCGGGTCCCACACCCTGGTAAAGCAAAGAGGGGTCCCTTCCTCCTGCACTTAAGTTTGTGTTCTTGGTTGGACTACTCCGCTTGGAACGGGGAAGTCTACTCCCAGTGATTCTATGTGTTGGGAGCTTTGGACCGCAAGATCTGACCCTTGGGATTTCTGTAGGCGGTTGCAGATGCCCTATCACCCGCATTGGGCTTCCGTCTCGCTCTCTGGGCTTACTGGTGGAACAAGGCCTGAAACCTTGTCCCCGGCTGGCTAATTGGCAAGGGGCCTGAAGCTGTCCCCGCCCTAGGGTCCCGGCACCCCGACTGTGCACGGCCTCCGGACCGGATTTCTGCTGTCGGCACCGGCGGGCTACAACCCTGCCCCGATCCACTTTAGGTCTTCTGCGACCGGATCTCTGTCGCCTGTGGTCCTGTTTGCCACCTGCCACCTAGTCAGTAGTCTGGAAGTCCACGGGCCCCTACCCCTGACTCCGCTGTCACTTCCCTCCTCTCACTTCAACTGTCAGTACTGTTCTGTCTTGTTCCCTCCCCTGACACCTCAGGACCCCTAGGTGGGTGCTCCCATCCACCTGGTCACGCCCACTGGTGTGTCCCTATTGTCATGGGGGGGTGACTAGGTTTTGCTGGCTGGTGTTGTGTACCATGGATGTGGGTTTGTTGGTATGCCAAGGAGGATGGAGTCCTGAACCTGGTAGATCTGTGCAGTCTCTGTGACAACCTCGTTTTGCCAGGGCATCACACCAGCGTAGCTTCAAGTCGCAGGGACTCAAACAACACAGCACAAGGAGGAAGGACCAACATATTAAAACACCAGTTCTGACCTCTGAACTATCTGGGATTGGCTGGAGCCCATGACAGAGAAGTCCGGCATCCCAAGAGCGGCGACATCTCAGTGAGTAAAGAACTTTAACATCAACCTTTGTGTCGTCCAATCCTTCCCGCACCTTGCCCTCCTTCCATAGAGTGGACTACTACTCCCAACTTCCCTGTGGGCCTGAGCTCTGTCTGTGGAGAGCTGTACCAAGCTAGCTGCATTACTTTCTGCCCTCAGAGGAAACCTCTTGCAGCGGCGGCTTCTATATTAGCCGCAAACCACAGGTAGTGTCACAAATATAAACTCTTCTCCCCTGTAAATAGCCCCTTCATTTATCTATATTGATCCCGCCGGGGTCACAAAACTGGGCCTGGCTGCTGTGACATCACACTCCCTATACCGGCCCAGACCCCGTGGGAGCATCATATTCAATTTTGCCACCCAGATATTAGAAAGGGCAGAGCCATAGCTAGCACTGTGACACGTGTGGATACGTACTATTCCACCATGTTTGCTAAAAGCTGACTCATGGAAATACGCACCGTAGCAGATGGTATTGCTGGATTGTTTGGAGGGCTGCACATGAATTGTTGCCAAATTTCAGACATGATGACCCTCCCTTTGGCGATATGGCTGGTTCAACCGCTGTATTGTTCACTTCCTTCTCCTCCTCCTATGCTTCTTGTTTTTCCATCAAGAACCCAATGTCTGGTGGGAATGCCATAAGTACATAAATGCGCAACTAGAAGTACAAGCATTATACAGCTTGTACTTCTAGTTGCACATTTATCTATCCCACTCCAGTGGAGAAAGTAGCAATGCTGCGTGATCTTTGTTGCATGGGTCCAGCAGGGTCAACACCAAGTAATCACCACTGATCAGAATCCTTGCAACTCAACTGTCGTTGCGCAGACACAACAGCATATATTGGTTCTTGTGTGCCAGGCTTCCCGTATTCCCCAGTCATGCTGTAGTGATGACCCTGACCTAACTACCCGACCACCCTGGTGGGCAGATAGTTCCTTCCCCTCCGAAACTGTCCCTTGGTTGGAAAGTTGGGGATATGGCCACTTTCAGCCCAGAAACTCTACCTCATAGCCCTGTGTGGATGACAGCCCAGATAAATGAGTCAATGTTTCCTCCTGTTCCTCTTCCTCCGGTGCCCTCACATTGTCCAGTATAGCTTCTAGCATTTTTTCCAGCAAACATAAAATCAGTATAGTGACGCTGATTATGGCGACATCAACGCTAGCAATTGGTAGAATATTCAAAGCAGCACAACACAGCACACAGGTACTACATGGAGGCCTACTCATTGGTAGTGAAGTGGTGGAGGTCCACTGAGCAATTCTGCCATGATTGCTGCAGCTGAAACTCCACTATTGCTTGCTGCTGCTTGCACAGTCTCTACCATATGCAAGGTGGGAAAGTGAAAGTGACTTCGTAGTGCAGACTGGCAAGCAACATCAGGGTGAGAATGCTGAAACTGTGCACATACTGCCTGCACTTTCAGCAGATGCTCTGACGTATGTGGGTAATTTTTGAGGAAGCTCTGCACCACCAAATTCAGCATATGTGCCAGGCAAGATGTGTGTGTTAAGCCGCCTAGGTACAGAGCTGTGACGTGATTTCGGCCGTTATCACACACCACAAGACCGGGCTGTAGGTTCACTGTAACCACCATTCTTCTGTTTGTTCTTTTATGTTCCTCCAGAGCTCCTGCGTGTTGTGAGGTTTGTCCTCCAGGCAGATGAGTTTAAGAATGGCCTGCTGTCATTTTCCCCTTGGCTGTGCTGAAGTTAGTGGTGCAGGTCTTAGGCTATGTGCGCACGTTGCGTTTTTTTCAGTGCAGAAAAAAACGCACCCTCTGGCAGAGTGAGCAATTGTAAACAATGCGTTTTGAAAAAAAAACGCATCGAAAACGCATGCGTTTGCCATGCGTTTTTTAGGCGCGTTTTTAAACCCTTATTGTTCAATAAAGTTTGTTGAAAACAGACCTTAGGAAAAAAAAAACCTGTGATGTCATTTCCTTCTCCACATTCTCTACATTCTCCATTGTGGAAACAGAGTGATCTTGGCTGTAAAAATGCCGCACCCCACAGGACAGATACGTCTACGCAGGGCACAACGAAGTCGGCTGCTGATTATTCTACTGTTATTACTTCGCCGTCGTAGACGCCAGGTAATTTTTTCCCCAAATTTGATCATGTTTCTGTTTTGTGTGTTGTGCTCTATTAACCAATACAATATGTTGTAGGCAATGACAAAAAAGATGTGGATGCATCCTCTTATTATGGCACGTGAGGAGAAAGGCCATTTTGCCTCACTGTACAGAGATTTAAGGCGGTGAGCAAAACCTACTTTTTTTTATGTTGCTACTTTTGTATATGTGTATGTTATACCATATTTCTATATGCATCTCTATGGGCTATTTTCCTTTATTTTTTTTTATAAATTTTGCTAATAATGTAAGGGCCCAGATGTTCCCTGCTATCCACCCCCACACAGTATCCACAGCTGATGGACAGTCCACAGACACGGTCTTGGGGATAACAGTTGCTTTAATATAGCAGGAACAAAGCAAATCAATACAGAATATATGTTTCACAGTCTCTCGTGGGTAGGCCACGGCAAATACAGCTTGGAGTTGAATGCTGAAGTGCAATTAGGGTACTGGAGCTTTAAGTGCACGATTTGTTTCAGAATTAATACTGGTATGCTTTAGGTTCAGAGTCTCTTGAGTTTAGAGGGTAGATATGATAAGATTGTACAGACCTGGAGTCCTGGGGTTAATTTCACTGCTAGTTCAGACACGTGCAGTACTTGTAAGAAAATGAAGACAGTTGCCCAGCGTGCTACGGACGGCTGGTGCGTGGACAATGGCATGAAAGCCACTAATATTGCAGTGGGGCGGGAGACCCTCAAACTTCCCCAATCTGCGTGCAGTAGGGTCTGGTATATAGTCAGTATGCCCTACTGTCTGAAGAGATGCACAATGTCAGGATAGGAAGCCTTAAGCATATTGGCTGTAAAAATCAGGAAATGATGAAATTCTAGGCCTCGGGCCTAGGAGGAGTCTTGTGGTGAAGAGATTCTCCACATAATGTCTTCCCTCAGAGGAGACTCAGCCAGAACCAGCTCATTCCAGTTGTTTCTAGACAGAGGCTGGAGAATAGCTCCACCTATTGAGCCATGTGACCAAGAACTAGCCAATAGGATAACACCCAAAGAACACTTCAGATTCTTACAGTTTTCACCAGTAGATGGTGCTCTAACACAACAAATGAAAAATACTTTACTTATAACATATAGAATAGTATTACATATAAGTAAATGTACTTAAAGAAACAGACACAATCTGGACCGGGCCACTACATACTCCCCCTCTGAAGGTGAGCCGTCCTCAGCGATTGTGCGAGTGGAGGACTGCTAAGAAAGGAAGAAAATATATATTTAAGGCACAGTAACAATAAGGCAATGAACAAATGCAAAACATGAATGTGGTAGTGCCAATATGAGATAGTCTCTTTCCGCAATATACTATCGTCCATATGAAAGGCTCTGGAAAGGCACTTTAGTGGTCCAGTCTATACGTCCATGGCTGTATACAGAAAATTGTGCAAATAATAAACAAGGTGCTTGGTATTACTCAGGTGCAGAGGCTTAAACATTACTAAACTGACCATCCAGCTAAATAAATAAACACAAGATTATATACTTATGGAAAAGGATATGACCTTTTAGTCTCTGTAGCGGGCTGGAAGTGTTCCTTTTGTGCTTTGCTCTGAACGCCTCAACACTTGATCTTCCTCTTGAGCAGGAAAGATATTGTTTGCTCGCTCAGGTGAAGTTGGCAGAGGAGCAGCAACTGGAGCAGGAACCGAGACGGGGACATATTGATAGCATGGAAGGATAAATTGAATGTTGTAGAGGGACTCTTCCACAGTAGGTTGTCTGGCTGGTGTTTCCATTGCAGGAATTGGTGTGTAGACCGGCAAGACTTGTGGAGGAGGTGATGACATCACCAGTAGATCCTCTTTGGTGCATAGCTTCATGCGGTTCCTGTGCACTGTCTGTGGGGCCATTCCGGGTTTATTCACTTCATAGACATCTGACTCAGGATATGGGATAGCTGTAACTGTGTATGGCTCTGTTTCCCAGAGTGAGTTGAGTTTTCCTGTACGGTGGTACTTCTTTAGCCATACCTTGTCTACAACTTGAAGTGGGGAAGAATTAGCTCTTTGATTGTAGCTCTCTTCTTGTTGACGGTGAGCTTCACCCAATGCGGTAATCAACAATCTGTTGGGCTTCGTGTATTCTTCGCTGATGCTCTGAGACCCAATCAGTTTTTGGCAGGGGATTGATCACGTCAGGGACTTGGATTCCAAGAGAACGATCTTTTGGGAGCTGACCTTGTCTTCCAAACATCAGATAATATGGCGAGCAGCCTGTAGAACAGTGGACAGTATTGCTGTGGATTTCCACTAACACGTCAAGCAATTGAGGCAATTTAGCTTGTTTGGTAACATATGCTGTTCGCAGCATATTGATGAAGGTCTGGTTGACTTTCTCACAGAGGCCATTCCCTTGGGGATGATAGGCGGTTGTTCTCAGCTTTTTGCACTCATGGAATTGGCAGAGTTCTGGAAATAATTGTGACTCAAAGGCAGATCCACGATCTGTGAGGACTGCTTCAGGGCAACCGTAATGTCTCACAAATTCACGGTAGAAGGTGATAGCTGTAGTCCGAGCTGTAAGGTCTTTTACTGGCACAACAGCAACCCACTTAGTATAGTGATCCACCATGGTCAAGGCATACGTGTAGCCTGAACGAGTTTGTGTTAGCTTCACATGATCAAGAGCGACTAGCTCGTTTGGTTTCTGAGAATGGATTGGATGAAGAGGAGCTCTGGCATCTTTCTTACCGACTTTGGTGAGGTTCAAGCTGGACATTCACTACACCAATTTTCTATGTCTGACCGCATCCCAATCCAATAGAAGCGTTGGCGTATGGTGGCTTCAGTTTTGTGCACGCCAAAGTGCCCAGACTGGTCGTGGTAGGCATCAAGAACAATTCTGGCATCTCGCCGTGGGATTAGAATCTGATGTAGCCTTTCACCTGAAACTGGGTCTAAGGTATTACGCAGGATCAAGCCCTTTTGAATGAAGAGTCTTTTGCGCTGTCTCCAGAGACATCAGGACATCTTCTGCGTCGTCTGAAAGGTATTCTCCCAGTAGTCAGGTAATCATAGATCTCACCTAGGACACGAGACTCATTTTGAAGAGTTTTCCATCTCGATGGATATTGGAATAGGTCAGGTTTCTGTGGAGAAACATCATCAGTTGATGTAGCTGCAACAGCATTTTGTGTAGCAAACCTTTGATAGAAGGGAGGCATCTCAACATCTTCCCACAGATCTTCCTCAGGAGGCTCTTCTCCTTCGGGCAAACGGTATAACATATCAGCATTGATGTTGATCTTGCCACTGCGATACTTAATATCAAAGCAGAAATTCGCTAATCTTGAAGCCCATCTCTGTTCAAGAGCACCTAGCCGTGCAGTATTGAGATGAGCGAGAGGATTATTGTCCGTGTAAACGGTGAAGGGTGTAGCAGCGAGGTAATCTTTGAACTTCTCTGTGACTGCCCACACAAGAGCTAGCAGCTCTATCTTGAACGAACTGTAATTGCTATCGTTTTTCTCTGCACCTCTCAAGCTTCAGCTGGCATATGCAATGACTCTCTCTTTGTCACCCTGGACTTGTGATAGTACCGCTCCGAGGCCTTGGTGGCTGGCATCCGTGTAGACACGGAAAGGATGATGGTAGTCAGGGTACGCCAGAATTGGAGGTGAAGTCAATAGACTTTTCAACATCTGAAAGGCAGTTTCTTGTCGCTCAGACCAATTAATTGGAAGTCTTCTGTCGTAGTTTTCTCTAGGGCAACCTCGTAGGAGCTCTGTAAGGGGTTCTGCTATTTGCGCAAAATGAGGTATGAAGCGGCGGTAGTAGCCCGCAAAACCTAGGAAACTTCTGATTTCTTTGACGGTTCTTGGGGTGTTCCAGTTGTTCACAGCTGAGTTCTTTTCAGGGTCAGGCTGGATACCTTCGGCACTTACAACATGACCCAGGTAGTTGACTTTCGGCTTGAGCAGATGACACTTTGACGGTTTTAGTTTCAGGCCATGTTCAATAAGTACCTGGAATACTTCTGCAAGGTGGCATAGGTGGTCTTCATAAGTGCGAGAGTATATGACAACATCATCAAGATATAACAGAACGCTCTGGAAGTTGAGGTGACCAAGACATCTTTCCATGAGTCGCTGAAATGTAGCAGGGGCGTTGCATAACCCAAACGGCATACCGTTAAACTCAAAGAGTCCCATTGGGGTGGTGAAAGCTGTCTTCTCTCTATCCTCAGGAGCCATGGGTACTTGCCAGTAACCGCTGGTTAGATCAAGAGTGGAGAAGTATGCAGCTGAGCCAAGAGCGGTGATGGATTCTTCAATCCGTGGAAGAGGATAGGCATCTTTGTGTGTAACATTATTCAACTTTCGGTAGTCGATACAAAATCTGATGTTACCATCCTTTTTCTTCACCAGGACGATGGGTGCAGCCCACTTTCTTCACCTTCCTCTTTCCGAGAACAGCTGGCACTACAGGATTTACGAGACTTTTCAGATGATGCATGTAAACTTACTAGCCTGGATGATGCGGTTTTTCAGAAAAGGATTCCTAATCCTCAATTCTATCCTATTCCTTCCAGATGTGAGCAAATGGAGGACTTTCAAAATGTGGTAGAAATAGAACTTACTAATTTATACAACCAGAAAAAAACAATGACTCAGAATCTGTCAAAAAAAGAAAAAGATGTAATAAAATCTCTGGAATTAGTAACCCTAATATCATTATAAAACATTCGGATAAGGGGGGAGCGGTGGTAATACTGGATGTTGGTCTCTATGAAAAGGAAATAGCAAATATGCTTAGAGATAGTGACATCTATAAAAGTATAAATTATGACCCTATAAATGAAATAAAAGATTCCTTAGAGAGATTGACGGATGAGGGTTTACATCTGGGTCTCATTAATGCAAAACAGAAAGAATACGTCATTCACTCTTGTCCATTAACACCACTATTGCACGATCTCCAAAAAATCCATAAAAATGTTTTTCCACCCAAATTCAGACCCATAATATCAGGTATTGGATCCATTACAGAATATCTCTCGGAGTGGTTGGATAACCACTTACAAATTCTTGCCAAAGCGTCACCAAGTTATGTTTTAGATGGCAAGCATGGGTTAAACATCATTTCTCATGTTGAATGGCAAGGAAATTACAGCTGGCTAACATGTGACGTGCAAACGTTATACACTTCGATTCCCCATTACCTGGCTATTTTGGCCCTAAAAAAATCAACTTGAGAGGTATTCTGGGTATTCATCCGATTTTCAGGAATTTATATTGGAAGTGACAACTTTTTTGCTAAAAAACAATTATTTCACCTTTCTTGGAAACCGTTATATTCAGCTGCAGGACTGTTCTATGGGTTTGCGGTTTTCCCCTTCGCTGGCTGGGATTTTCATATTTTGGTGGGAGGAACAATTTATTTTTAACCACTCTAATCCTTTTTCAACTGATATCTCTATATATCTAAGATATATAGATGATATCTTAATTGTGTGGCAAAGTACAACACCAAAGGTAAAGTAATTCATTTCTTACATTAGCAATAATGCACATAATCTATCCTTCACATACCAGCATGATCCACAGGAAATTATTTTTTTGGATATGAATTTTTGCGGCAATTCTAATACCAACATAATAGATTGCAGATTATACCGCAAACCCTCAGCAGGGAATTCATTGCTCCATGCTGGGAGCTGCCACCAAAGACATGTAATTGAAAACATTCCAACAGGTGAATATATAAGAGCAAAAAGGTGTTGTACTAACCAGAAGAATTTTATTGCGGAGTGTGACATAATTGATAAAAGATTCATGGCCAGGGGTTACTATAAAAACAATCTTGAGAGAGCAAAATGTAAAACCAATCTTAAGAATAGGATCCAATATTTGAAAATGAAAAATAACGCAAGAACAAAACCCAATGACAATTTTTTTCTACTAAATTTAGTAAAAATTATTACGATATAGTACATATTATAAAAAAAATATCTCCCCATGCTATCAACTGATGACACTCTATATCAAATTTTGCTTAAGGGAGTGAAATTTGTGTCAAAAAGAAATACCACTCTGAGTGCTATATTATCACCAAGTGACCATACAAATAACCCAGGAAAAGATGGTGTAGAAAATATTGCCGGCAATTGGTTACCAACAAGAGGGTCATACAAATGTGGACGGAGATCCTGTGGTTTATGTAGGTTCATGTGAAACACAAATTTTTTTTCATCTTTTCATCTTATGCCAACAGGAGTTTTAAAATAAATTCCATGATTAATTGTGGCACGGATCACGTAATTTATTTAATCTCCTGTATAACATGCAGGTTGCAATATATTGGTAGCACATCGCGTCCTCTGAGAAGGAGAGTGTCGGAACATGCATATGATGCAAACAATATTACAACCAGAAGTTTTTCAGGAGCCTCTGAACATTTCCTAAAATCGCATGGTGGAGATTTGAACAGCATGCGAGTTAACGCAAAAGAAAAAGTGAGATTACCCAAAAGGGGTGAAAATTTGAAGGAGATTTTACTCCAGAGAGAGATTAAGTGGATTTTGTTGATGGGAACCAGGTTCCCTTCTGGCATGAACATGAGAAATGATGTGCTATATGCGTATTAGCGTTTTGTATATTTTCATTTACCTATCTGTAGAAATAATTCATTTTCTGAATTGTGGTTTTTAATGTGTGTTTTTTCTTTTTTATTGATACAGAAAAATTTATTTTGCTGTTGCTTTATTATATGTCGGCTCTTACAGGATTAATGAAGTTTGTTGCTGCACCCTCCTTTCTTTTGTGATTCTATGTCCAGGTCCTAGCCCCTTTTTAATGAGTCCTTTTTTCAGATGGGTTAGAGACAGATTAAGAACAACACGTTCGAAACGCGTCCTCCTTTGGGCTGATGTTGACCCTGTAATGGACCTTTTAACATGATTTGAAGATAAAAATTTGTATATTTTAAGAAAACATTCTTTGGACTGGATTGCTGGACTTTTTCCTGGATTATTTGTTCAAGCCTTGCCGACTTTCCTTCCGTGCACGGTCCAAAGTTTAACGTTCTCCATTGAGCAGGTGAGCTGGACAAAACCTTTTTTCACTGTTTTGACTGACAGTCTGTGTGTGCATGTTGCCTTGCTCTCCATCCGTCGTGTAGCTCTGCCCCCAAATCCTGAATTAGTGGGTGGGAGGTCCCATACCTTGTGGTAACCATCCGAATGATTATTGGAACTATTTTTAGAAGAGTCCCTATTTTAGGATCAACATGTGTCCTCTAGTTTATCATATATTCATAATAATCCAGAAATTAAAACTTTCATGTCCAAATATAATTGTTTATTATAAATGTGGGAATTTTTCCTGGAAAATATGTAGATATTTCTGAATATATATATAAAAAAAAATGCACACGCAGTAGAGATATAGAAATGATTCCTTGTCATAGAAAAACTTATTGGATTATTTATTGTTACAAAAAATCCTTGTACCCTGTTCAGACCATACATTGTATGTTTCCCCATAGTATGAGAACTGCTTCTAGATAAGCTCCGACTCTGGGATAACTTTTCAGTTTATTAAAAACTCCTAATATCTCAGAAATTAAACTTCCGTTACAAGAAATAATTGGTTATTATAAATGTGTAAATTTTTCTGCAGAATATGTACATTTCTCAATTGGGAGAAAAAAATTAGTTGATCATGCTTGAAATGTTTCTGTGTTATGCTGATTATTATGGAATATTTATGTATACTGCAATGTTTAATGTTTTATTGTGTGTTCTTTTAAATAGTTTCTATTCAAAGTCCTTTGCAACCTGCCTCATTGTTGATTGTGGGGTTTCAGGTGTTCAGATGTTAAACTAATTGTTTCCCCTATATCAGCATTTGAGCTGTATACCCTGTTCACCAAGGTCTAAGAGCCATGTGCTCGAAACGTGTCTGGTGTGCGGTTTAAAGAACCTTCGGATTTTTCCTGACTCAGAGATGGTATACTTTTGTGGCTTATCTGTATTACAAGAAAAATATTCTTTGTTTTTTAACGTTTTTCATTAACCCCTTAACGACCGCGGGCAGTAATATTACATCCTAGCGGTCATAATGTTACTGCCTGCGGTCTGCCGCCGGCAGTATGCCGCGATCGGCACACATCTCAGCTGATTCTCACAGCTGAGATGTGTGCCTGCCAGGCACAAGCAGAATTGTTATCTGCTCGTGCCGTTTAACCCCTTAAATGGCATTGTCAATATGTGACAGCACCATTATAATCGCGTTCGCGGTAAACTTTTACTTACCGCCCGATACTGGAAGTCACGTGACGTGATCACGTGACTTCTGGTGGTTGTCATGGTAGCACAGGGTCATGTGATGACTCCTGTGCTAGACATGAACTACTTTCAGTTACACTCGGCCCGGAGCCGAATGAAGCAGAAAGTGATCGTATCTGCTGTTTACAGCTGTGTAGCTGTGATCAGCAGATAGGGCAGAGCGATCGGATTGCTGATAGCTATAGCCCCCTAGGGGGACTAGTAAAATAAAAAAAAAAAAGTGAAAAAAAAATTAAAATATTTAAAAAAAACAAAAAAAACCCTAAAAGTTCAAATCACCCCCCTTTCGCCCCATTGAAAATTAAAGGGTTAAAAAAATATACACACATTTTGTATCACCGCGTTCAGAAATGCCCGATCTATCAAAATATAAAATTAATTAATCTGATCAGTAAATGGCATAGCATCAAAAAATTCCAAACGCCAAAATGACTTTTTTTTGTCGCCACAACTTTTGCGCAAAATGCAATAACAGGCGATCAAAACCTGGCATCTGCGCAAAAATGGTACATTTAAAAACATCAGCCCGAGACGCAAAAAATAAGCCATCACTGAGCCATAGATTCTGACAAATGAGAACGCTACGGGTCACAGAATATGGTGTAAAACGTGCGCTACTTTTTTCAGACAAACTTCCGATTTTTTTTAACCCCTGATATAAAAGTAAATGACTCGCCCACCCCAGGGCTATGGGACACCCGTTGTTGGGTTGGACTAGTCCGGGGGTAGTCAGTGGTGGCGGGGCCCGACTCCGTGACCCTGGCGGGGTCAACAAATATAGCTTCAGTGGGGGGGGTGATTATTAAAGTTTGTATTCGTGACGTCACCTGTGGTTTGTGGCTATTAAGCCACCGCTGCTGTGTGGGGCCTCCGGGCCTGGTGGAATGGCAGCTTGGATGGTCCTGCTCCCCACAGGTGGAGCGGTGCCCCGGGGCAACAGTTGGTGCTTGTAAGAGTCTATGAGGGTGTTGTAGATGGTGCAGTGCAGGCGAAATAATGGAGGCAACACCAGGGGGTGCAGTTTCAAGATGTTTACTCACAGTTCCTGGGCTGCAGCACACTGGTGCCTTTGGACTGCTGGGACCCACTGTCAGGGACCTCCGCCGATCCTGCGTAGATCTGGGAATAAATGCCGGTGCACCCCTCTGTTGTGTCCCTTCCCTCAGCTGTCTTCAAAGCCTTGACTTTTCTGGATAAACCCGTCTTGGCCTCCACTATAGGTTCTGGACAAGAATGCTTGCCTGGATGGTACTCTGCCCTCTTCCCAGGGGTGATACAGTGGGATGTGGCCCTGGGCGCTTGCAACCACCCTGGGCCTCGGTGTTCACCTTTGCAAATGACTTCTCTTCCTCCAGTTTCTAGGGACCGTCCCTTGTATGCAGCTTGATCCCTCCACCCGATGACTTAGAGGAACAGGCCACAAGCTTGAAAGCCTTGTAGTGGCCCTGGAATCCTTTCTGTAGTTCTCTGCTGTGGTGTCACCTGGGCCTAGCTGGGCCCCAGGGTCTCCACCAGGAAGCATCACTTTCTCTTGGTGTTTCACTCCTCACTTTCTCAGACTATCTGCCTCCTCTGCCTCCCGCAGACTTCTCACTCACTTCAACTCCAAACTCTATCTGACTAAACTTGACCTTCCTGTCTCTACTCTACTCTCTGCTGGCTCCTCCCACCCTCCCAGTTGCTAGACCCCACCCTATGGGAGAAGGGATGCGTCTTTCGGCCCCCCCCAGCATGCAGCATAAAGGGTAGCTGCCACTATCCCCGGTCCCTGTGTGTGCCTAACAATGGATGTAGTGCAAATTTTCCTGTGGACCGGCGTTTACTCCTTTCCTTACCCAGGATGGGACATCACACCTCTGGGTGAGGTGCAATGTCTCTGTGGCGACGGAAGCCTCAGGGGCGCCACACTCCCCCACAGCGAATCCCAGCACATCCGCGGGCTGAAACAAGGAGACAGTGAAGAAACTGCGAAGTTTTTATATATGCATATAACACAGTAACATTTTTAAACATTACATCCCTTTATGGGAGGCGCATTGCTTGAACGTTGCAAAAATTAAAATAATAAAACTTTAGAGTCTTTTGGGCACTCCCACCAGAATTCTGGTAGGGGGCACAACAGGTGCAACTATTTACAGGGGGATATTGACCACGTATAGTTCAATTGCCTTTTGTCAATTGTCTTTTCAACTTGGTATTAACTTAGGTGGCAAAAAGAACGAACCAGCCACTAAGTCCAGTGGCCTGGGTAAACATGACACAGGAATACACATATATTAACAGTGGACCACATTCCAGTCTAGTGGCCCGGTAACACATAAACAAGGGGGGTGTCGTCTTCAAAAATAACATGAGGGCAAGATTTCAGGGAAGGGTGTCGTCTTCAAAAAGAACAATGGGTTGGGGCAATGCAGGAAAGTCTTGAAGGAATGATGAGGGACAGACAGGGGCTATATACAGTTCTGTATCTTCTTTTCTTCATTCTCTTGGGTAATTTTGGGGATCCCATTCGGGCATTGCTCCAGGCAGCAGGTAGGCCGAGGAGATCATAGTCTGGGTCCCTTACATGCTGGTTACCCACCTTCTACTGGGTGCTGCAGCCTGGGCTGGAGTGGGACCGCTTGCTGGAGTGGGGCTGCTAGCTTGGTTGGAACGGTGCCATTCCAGCTCCTCTGGGGCTGTTTCCTCTCTTAACACATGTACTCCCAGGGCGTACCAGCCACGGTCCCCATTAGCCGCGTGTACTCCACCAGGTCGCCGGGCTGGACGTCGCGCCCTGGGTGGCCTCTGGTCAAGTGCTCCTCGATGTCACGGGGGGAGACGAATACATCTTTGCCCAGGCCGGGCTCCCGGATGAAGCCCCAGCCCGCCGCCTGTCGGAAATCGATTACTTGGCCCCTTCTTACTGGGCCCTGGGATCCTTTGCGAGCCTTCCGGATCTGTGCTTTGGAGGCCAGGTTGGACGCCTCCACGGCCCTCCACTTCTCTTCCCGGAGTTCCCGCTCCCACTGGAATTGCTCCAGTTGCCGACTGCAGGCCAGGTGGGCGGCTAGCGCGATAGCGGCGGGGAGGATTGGCAGGTGCAGTCTCCCGTCTCAGAGTGGCACGGCGTCCCAAATCACCCCTGGTGAGGACATTCCAGGTAAGCCGGTGGGAGGGCTCGGCAGGGGATCCACTAGGTGCTCGGGGCCCGCGCTGCTCAGGGAATCATCCTCGCTGCCGGGGTCTGCTGCGCTCTCTTCGGCCTCGGAGCTGTTGGCAGGGGTCTCCTGCAGGCCTGCAGGGGAACTTGGCGGTGGCATCTCGCTGTACCAGGGGCTCGGGCAGGTATGGGCAATTTGCGGCTTACCCGGGTTCAGTACTGCAGCCTGCTCTCGGTGGCCCACGACCTTGGGTGCCGCCCGGTCCTCCTGAGCACTCGCCCGTCTTCCTTCGCCTTCCACCCGCCGCTCCACCTCCTCTTGCAGGGAGCTCAACCTCCGGGTGAGGAGCTCCACTTCTCTTCGGAGGAAGGTCAGCTCTGGGTCCATCTCCTTGGTCCCTGGGGTGTTTTGCTGCGGCTTCTCTGCCATGCTGCTTGCCTGGGGAGTGCTCGCTGCAGAACTGCCACTCGGCTGCACCGGTTCCCCTGCTGGAGGCGGGGCCGGGGGCTGCACCAGCGCCTGGCGCCAGACTGGCACCCAGCCCACTGCCGGCATCACTCCACCGACAATCCAGTACATTCTTTTAGTCTGCTGGTCTGGTATCTAGAATCGCTTTGCCAGCCGGCCAGCTTCTCTATGCGCCATTTCTTTTTCCTCCGCTCTGCATAGCGGGCTCCACTTCACACTCTTTTGCAAGACCAAGGGGGCGGGGCTTACTTTCGCGCCCTTCTCCAGGCACGCCCCTCTTCTTCCCGCGCTCAGCGGTCTCAATGGCGTCAGTTTTTACAGTAAAACACAGTTCTTTCAGTTCAGCAAGGCGCACAGTACCCGGTGGGGGCCGGGCACGTTATCCTGTTCGTGACGCCAAGGTTGACTCGCCCACCCCAGGGCTATGGGACACCCGGTGTTGGGCCGGACTAGTCCGGGGGTAGTCAGTAGTGGCGGGGCCCGACTCCGTGACCCTGGCGGGGTCAACTAATATGGCTTCAGTGGGGGTGGTGATTATTAAAGTTTGTATTTGTGACGCCACCTGTGGTTTGCGGCTATTAAGCCACTGCTGCTGTATGGGGCCTCCGGGCCTGGTGGAATGGCAGCTTGGATGGTCCTGCTCCCCACAGGTGGAGCGGTGCCCCGGGGCAACAGTTGGTGCTTGTAAGAGTCTATGAGGGTGTTGTAGATGGTGCAGTGCGGGCGAAATAATGGAGGCAACCCAAGGGGGTGCAGTTTCAAGATGTTTACTCACAGTTCCTGGGCTGCAGCACACTGGTGCCTTTGTACTGCTGGGACA
This sequence comes from Anomaloglossus baeobatrachus, assembly GCF_048569485.1. Classification (NCBI taxonomy): domain Eukaryota; kingdom Metazoa; phylum Chordata; class Amphibia; order Anura; family Aromobatidae; genus Anomaloglossus; species Anomaloglossus baeobatrachus. The sequence continues at coordinate 303,497,670 of NC_134354.1, forward strand.
CACTGTCAGGGACCTCCGCCGATCCTGGGTAGATCTGGGAATAAATGCCGGTGCACCCCTCTGTTGTGTCCCTTCCCTCAGCTGTCTTCAAAGCCTTGACTTTTCTGGATAAACCTGTCTTGGCCTCCACTATAGGTTCTGGACAAGAATGCTTGCCTGGATGGTACTCTGCCCTCTTCCCAGGGGTTCTACAGTGGGATGTGGCCCTGGGCGCTTGCAACCACCCTGGGCCACGGTGTTCACCTTTGGAAATGACTTCTCTTCTTCCAGTTTCTAGGGACCGTCCCCTGTATGCAGCCTGATCCCTCCACCCGATGACTTAGTGGAACAGGCCACAAGCTTAAAAGCCTTGGAGTGGCCCTGGAATCCTTTCTGTAGTTCTCTGCTGTGGTGTCACCTGGGCCTAGCTGGGCCCCAGGGTCTCCACCAGGAAGCGTCACTTTCTCTTGCTGTTTCACTCCTCACTCCTCCTCTTTCTCAGACTATCTGCCTCCTCTGCCTCCCGCAGACTTCTCACTCACTTCAACTCCAAACTCTGACTAAACTTGACCTTCCTGTCTCTACTCTACTCTCTGCTGGCTCCTCCCACCCTCCCAGTTGCTAGACCCCACCCTATGGGAGAAGGGATGGGTCTTACGGCCCCCCCAGCATGCAGCATGGGGGGTAGCTGCCACTATCCCCGGTCCCTGTGTGTGCCTAACAATGGGTGTAGTGCAAATTTGCCTGTGGACTGGCGTTTACTCCTTTCCTTACCCAGGATGGGACATCACACCTCTGGCTGAGGTGCAATGTCTCTATGGCGATGGAAGCCTCAGGGGCACCACATACACCTATACATATTTGGTGTCTACGAACATGCACTGACCTGAGGCATCACACCAACACATCAGTTTTACCATATAGTGAACACAGTGAATAAAATATCTCAAAAACAATTGTGCTATCGCACTTTTTTTGCAATTTTTCTGAATTTGGAATTTTTTTGCCGTTTTCCAGTACACTATATGGTAAAACTTATTGTTTCATTTAAAAGTACAGCTCATTACTCAAAACATGAGCCCTCACATGACCATATTGACGGAAAAATAAAAAAGTTACGTATCTCAAAAGAAGAATGTTGAAAAAAAAAAACGGAAAGCGAAAAATCGGCCGGTCGTGAAGGGGTTAAAGCTGTGTTTTTATGCAAACGTGAAGCTGGATCATTCCTTTGTTCACCTGACCATCAGAATGACCCTACCCTATCCCAGTCCTGGTGAGAGGGAGACTAACTGTGTGTTCTGGGGGATTGTGGTGGTGTACCAGCAATGACCTCCTCTGTACCCGTGATAAATACTGCACCTCTGGTAAGGCGCAGTATTCTATGGTGACTGAAGCCTCAGGGGTGCCAAAAATACATGGCCTGAGCTTCCATAATAGACGTTTGAGATGCTGGCCTCCCCTGCCGCAAGTGTACTGTCTGTACGTGTGTTAAGTACCGCAGGGTGGGGCCATCACAGACATGCACATCTGCCTGTCCTCAGCTAACGTGGACAAGCTGACTTTCATTAAGGCCCCTTTCACACGTCAGTGATTCTGGTACGTTTGTGCCTTTTTTTTTAAATGTACCAGAATCACTGACATACGCAGACCCATTATAATCAATGGGTCTGCTCACACGTCAGTGATTTTTCACTACACGTGTCTCCGTGCAGCGTACCCGCGTGTGTGTGATTGCTGCACGGAGACATGTCCATTTTTTTCTGGCATCACTGATGTTCCACGGACCACGCAGTGGTGTGGTCCGTGAAACACGTGCCCGAAAAAAACGTGCATTTAAAATAATAAACATTTTAACTCACCCGGCGTCCAGCGATGTCCTCTGCAGCCCATCCTCCCTGCTGCTTCTAAGCCGGCTGATTACTGTCGCGCATATTCATTATGCGCGACACAGCCGACCCGGAAGCAGCTGCTGCGGGGGTCACCGCCGGCCAGATGCTGCGTCGCGGGAGCGATCAGCACCATGGACAGCGGGAGCGGGCGCAGGTGAGTTGATTTCTAAGTGCAATCACGGGCCACGGATAACGGAGCCCAGATTGCACTTAGACAACCCAGTGTGATTCACGGCACACGCAGGGACATGTGCGTGTTTTACACGCCAGTGAAAAACGTCACTGTTTTTCACTGACGTGTGAAACGGGCCTAAAATGGATAAGTCATGGATTACACCAGACTTATCCATACCTTTGGCTGAGTAGAAAACTAGACCACCTACAAACAGACATTGATATACTCACTTTGCCATGCTCAGTGTTTTGAAGACCCCAAAAATACAGTAACCCTTAAATATAATATCCCCTGAAAAAACAAATAAATGATTTCCTGCCTCCTTCTTTTCCTTCTCCTCCAAAATTTCCAGTGTGCAGCCGGACCTGTGGCCTTAATTTTTGTGAAAGACTATGTCTCACCATTTCTCACAAAGGTCTTTGGCCTTAATTTTTGTGAATAACTGACTCTTGCCATTTCTCACCAGGGTCTGTGGCCTTAGTTTTTGTGAAAAACTTACTCTCACCACTTCTCACCAGGGTCTGTAGCCTTTATTTTTTGTAAAAAAAAAATATCTCTCACCATTTCTCACCAGGGTATATTGCCTTATTTTTTGTAAAAAAAAAAATACCTCTCTACACTTTTCATTATGGTCTGTGGCCTTAGTTTTCAACAAAATTCTTCTTGTCGTAAGTCTGTAGCTGGCACTGTGACTTTAGTTTTTAAAGAAAGAAAAACACTTAGTCACTGTGCACCAGGTATTACAGGCTTTATCTGTCACAAACCTGTAACTGACCTGTAGCAGGAACAGTGTTGTGGAGCTCTGACAACCATCTTTAATACAGCACTATGTGAGAGTGTTGGAACTAGAGCAATAATGACTTTGATGGTCAACCGGAAAAAGAGGCTGTTTAGGCTCCTTTTTAAAATAGATTTTCTGGAGAAGGGGGGAATCCGAAAATGTTAAACTGCAATATACCTGCAACTAATGACAGCTTGTTGTTGCCTCTAGGCAGTGTGGCTAACGTTAGCAAAATCCTAGCTGCAGCAACTGCCAAGTGACCGCCAAGTTACGCTGACTATTACCAGCGCTGGTTACTGGTGGCCATCCTGCGGGATGCGCACTACTATGACAAGGTGCCATGATTACTTCTATCACTGTACCAAGAAGCCCAAAGTATTAGTCCATTTTAGCACAAGGCATACTAAAATAAAAGCTCACATGAATTAAATAAAGACACATAGACAGTGTATGGATGAAAAGTGGCCGTGATGGTTTATTAAGAATTACCAATCAATTTAATTAAACATCAAAGGTACCAATAACATGTAAAAATTATTAAAACCGACATATATCATATTACTCCATTATTAGAGTTGAGCGATGTTCGAGTCGAACGGTTCGCCAATTTAAAATTCAAGTGATTTTGGGTGACGTTCGAGTCGTTCAACGAACCCGAACGATTTGCTTCAAGTTCGGCAGTTCGAGTTACCGTTCGATAACGGTTCAATCACCAAAAGCGTGGCTTTTCACAGTAAGGCTATGTGCGCATGTTGCATATCTGCATGCGTCCTGCGTCCCCAGCACAATCCCTTTCTCTTTCCTACTCACCGATCACAGGCGCGAGGCTGCACGGCTGTCACAAAGCTCCGGTGGCTTTTCCTCTTTTGAAAATGGCTGCCGCTTCATTATTCAATCAGGTATTCCCTGCTTTCCCCGCCCACCGGCGCCCATGATTGGTTGCAGTCAGACACGCCCCCACGATGAGTGACAGCTGTCTCACTGCAACCCATCACAGTCGCTGGCGGGCGGGTCTATATCGTGCAGTAAAATAAATAAATAATAATAAAAAAAAATGCGGTTACCCCCAATTTTGATACCAGCCAGGATAAACCCACACGGCTGAAGGCTGGTATTGTCAGGATGGAGAGCGCCATGTTATGGGGAGCCCCCCAGCCTAACAATATCAGCAGGCAGCCGCCCGGAATTGCCACATCCATTAGATGTTACAGTCCCGTGACTCTACCCAACTCATCCCGAATTGCCCTGGTGCGGTGGCAATCAGGATAATAACAGGGTTAATCATGGCAGGCGACTCCCCGAGATATCTTCCATGATTAATGTGTAAGTGAAAGTAAATAAACACACACAACGAAAAATCCTTTATTTGGAATAAGACAAAAAACCACCCTCTTTCACTCACTGAGGTAATGCCTGCATATGCGGTGATGATGGGGATTGTAATGCCTGCGTGTGTGGTGATGATGGGGGTTGTAGTGCCTGCGTGTGTGCGAGGATGATGAGTGCAGTATTGCCGGTGTTTGTCCGCCCATCCATCCGCCCATCCATCTGCCCATCCACCCATTCATCCGACCATCCATCCATCTGCCCATCCATCCATCTATCCGCCCATCCATCCATCCATCCATCCATCTATCCATCCATCTATCCGCCCATCTATCCATCCATCCGCCCATGCATCCATCCATCCGCCCATCCATCCATCCGCCCATCCATCCGCCCATTCATCCGTCCGCCCATCCATCTGCCCATCCATCCGCCCATCCATCCATCCTCCCATCCATCCAACCAGCCATCCATCCGCCCATCCATCCATCCATCTGCCCATCCATCCATCCATCCGCCCATCCATCCATCCATCTGCCCATCCATCCATCCATTCATTCGCCCATCCATCCATCCATCCTCCCATACATCCATCCATCCTCCCATCCATCCATCCATCCATCCGACCATCCATCCGCCCATCCATCCATCCATCCGCCAATCCATCCATCCATCCGCCCATCCATCCATCCATCCTTGCAGCTGTGCAATTTTGCTTCTAGATTCTCTATTGCAGTATAGAGGTCAAGATTACCAAATCTTCCTATGCTTTTCATTAGAGGCAGTGGATCAATGGATAGAGCTCCCGCCTAAGAAGAATTAGTTCACGAGTTTGAGTCCCGGTAAAGAATTTAATTTAATTTAAAATTATAATTATTATTTATTTATAATTATAATTTAATTTAATTATGCACTGAGGGGAGGAGCCTGACATCAGCTGTGAACCGCGGGACACACCTCTAAAATCAGAGCAGTTCATGGAATGAGGCTGCATTACTCTCTTCTCTCTCTTCTCTCTGTCTCTCGCTCTCTTTTTCTCTCTCTTTCTCTCTCTCTCTTTGTCTTTTTCTCTCTTTTTCTCTCTCTCCCTCTCCCCCCTCTCTCTCTCTCTATTTCTCTCTCTTTTTCTCTCTCTCTCTTTTTCTCTCTTTTTCTCTCTCTTTTTTTCTCTCTTTCTTTTTTTTCTCTCTCTCTTTTCCTCAGTCTCTCTCCCCCCTCTCTCTCTCTCTCTCTCTCTCCTCTCTTTATCTAAAAAAATGACATGGGCTTCGCCCAATTTTTGTGTCCAGCCAGGTACAACTAGGCAGCTGGGGATTTGAATCCGCAGCACAGGTTGGCCCGAGCTTTCTGGGCCCCTCTGCTGCGAATTGCAGTCCATAGCTGCCCCAGAAAATGGCTCTTTCATAGAAGCACCATCATCTGGCGCTGTATCCAACTCTTCCAGCAGCCCTGAAGCTGGGTGGCTTGCTGGGTAATAAGGGTTAATACTAGGTTTGTTTTACTAGCTATTATTAAGCCAGAGATTTTTAATATCAGGCAAGTTTGACCCGGCCATTAAGAATCTCCAATAAAGGGTTAAAAAAAAGACACCACACAGAGAAGAAATACTTTAATAGAAAAAAATACACAGACACACTTAGAGACTCCATGTTTATTACTCCCTCTCAACCCTCCACGATCCTGGTCTTCTGTCTTCTTTCTCCTTCAACCCATGCAGCTCTGCTATATCAGACAGCACTGCTGCTCCCGTGCAGTCTAATCCCTCAGTGAGTGAGCAGAGGCTGCGGGTTGTAAGCGGTGACATCGCCGCTGCCTCCATTGCTATAGTAACCGGCTGTGGAATCCAATCCTTGCATGTGGGCTGACTCTGTAAAGGGCGCGGACATACACGGATGGGGAGTCGACCATGTGCCCAAGCATCTCGCCGATACATAGAGATGCTCAAAGGAGCACCGCGTACCGGAGAGATGCACTGACAGGACCTAGCATGACGTCTAGCCATGTGACCAGTCTTTAGCCAATGAGATAATAGACACGTGACTGGTCATATGCTATCACGAAAGGTCCTATCATCAGTGTTGGTTACCGGGAGGGCATAGCGATGATTGTAAGGAAAAGCGGCGGGAGACAGAGTGCAGGACGCGTCGCAGGGACCTGTAAGTGTAATGGCAATGTTTATTAACTGTATGTGTACATGTATAATGTGTTTGTATGTGTTTTTGTTTGCCTGCCATTGTTTTCAATGGGGTTCGAAAGTATTTGTCAAATGTTCGTCGAACGTTCACCGAACTAAGCTGCCGTTCGACAAATCGAACCGAACTTGAACACTAGGAGGGTGGCTCAACACTATCCATTATTAAACCAAATACAATTTTCAAACAAATCCACCCAGAAGACCTGGGTGATTTTTCCACCAGGACACGACTAAACAGTTGTGGCCCCCCCAAACCAAACAGCCACTTCTCAATCACAGACTGTAACCCTAAGTTGAAAATATCTAGGCCTATTTCAGACAAGTGAACCCAATCCTGTCTGAATAAACCAATAGCAAAACCTTCCAAGTCCATGTGGTGGTATGAGAAACCACCTAAAATCTTGAAAAATTTTTCTAAGTCCTTAGTAATTCTTTTCCTTATTTTATTCATAAAACAACACCCATCCATGTTCCATATTAGGGGTGGCACAATTTCCGAATAAACTAACATAGTGTCTGGAAACTGGCTTTTAATACTCATCAAGTCTCTACGCATCTAAAATAACGTGAAGTGTATTTAATTTACCAATGTCATTACCTCCAAGGTGAATGATGATTAAGTCAGGGGACGGTGCAATAAGTATTAATTCTTTTAATACATTCACAGACTAAAGGCTGCTTTACATGCGTCGATATCTCATGCGATTGCATTTGCGATCGCACCCGCCCCCATCGTTTGTGCGGCATGGGCAATTCATTGCCCGTGTCGCACAAAGTCGTAAACCCCCGTCACACGTACTTACCTTCCAAACGGCCTCGCTGTGGGTGGCGAACATCCACTTCCTGAAGAGGGAGGGACATTCGGCATCACAGCGATGTCACACAGCGGCCGGCCAATAGAAGCGATGGGACGGAGATGAGCGGGACGTAAACATCCCGCCCACCTCCTTCCTTCAGCATTGCCAGCGGGATGCAGGTAAGCTGTGTTCATCGTTCCCGGGGTGTCACACACAGCGATGTGTGCTGCCTCGGGAACAATGAACAACTGGACGTTAGATTTATAGAAAATGAGCGACGTGTCAATGAGCAACGATAAGGTGAGTATTTTTGCTCGTTCACACTCGCTCGTAGCTGTCACTTGCTACGATATATCAAACGATGTGCGTCACTTACGACGTGACCCCGACGACATATCGTTTGATATATCATAGCGTGTAAAGCCCGCTTTAGCCATCGAAGGCCCCTATACCCAAACCAAAAAATTTGAAGAGACTCCTGTTGAAAAGATAAATTCTCTGTATAACTCCTGCGCCCAGCTCTCTTCTGAGCCCAATAAATGAAGGAATTGCCTACTATCCATACAGTCAATGGTCCTAAAAGAATGAAGAATGGTTAAAACAATAAATTAGGACAAATGTAAGACTTAAACCTCCTGGACTCCCAATGACCAATATATTTTATTGTGTCATCGCTTAGCCCGAGCATTGCAGCTTCTGTGACAGCTCCAATCCAAAAAGAATGGGAAGAAATTTTTTCCGAACTAATATTCAATTTAACAAGACATTTCGTTAATACACTATTAAATTGAAATATGGTAGCTGGTTCCCCATTAGCATGAATTAAAAAGAAAACAGGCACGATAGGGCGATACTGTAACCAAGTGTGGACATTCTTAATTGGACACAAACATGAACCAATAACTTTATTCACAGTAATGACACAACCTTTTCCTAGTTGATCAGTCTTAGATCTATTTAAAGTGATCAATAACTGATGACCCGTTAAAACTACCTCACCCACTGATAAACCTGACAATTGGTTTTTAGTAATGCTCACTAACTCGCTAATCCTTAACGCATTAAAAAACGTGAGTGAAAGCCATTCGAAACAAACAAGTTTCAAACTGATCCAAACATACCAACGGGAATACATTCCATAGCTTTTCCAACAAATTAAAAGAAATTGGACACCTCTTATCAGGGTGACAACCTGACCTTTTTTAAGCCTTTTAACACTTGTTTCACAGGAAAAAGACTATTCAATGGGGGATTGCCATAAAGTTTCATAAAAAATGAAACTCCAGCAATAACTCTTGCTAATGAAGCATAGCTGATCACGCCATTTTTTTTATGCAGCCGTGTAACCAGCCCATATTCTGCTAGCCAATGAATTCTTAATGACACCAGAAATTAATTCCATAGAATGTCCCATAAATGAGGAGGGCAAGAGGTGTTTTTCAGATCGGCATCGGGTAACAGAAGCCGAAACTTCTCCCACTGCTGGCGAGAAAGAGAACAGGCCAAACTGTTATTTCTTATCTTTATATATGCAGCTTTCAACCAAATGTTAAACTTAAGACACATTAAAACAAGATGTCTGTTACGGGGGGACCGGCAGATTAGGACCAGGGGGTATATATCCTAATCGCCAGTCGGGGCCCACCGTGCTCCAGATGACAATGGAGCTGCTGGCACCTGAGGGTTAGGCAGAGACTATAGAGCTGGATGGCTCTGAGATAACCCAGGAACTCTGGGAACCGGTCACGTGTGTTGGGGCACGTCAGACCGGACGACAACCCGATTAGCGTTTTGGTGCACCTAGCGCTACACCAACCACGTGTGCAGGAAACACGTCAGGCCGGGTGGTAACCAGGTAGCGTTGACCGGAAGACCGCCACGAAAGCGCCCTGTCGGCCAAGTGTGTAGGACACGTCAGGCCGAGCGGTCCTCCGATTAGCGTTTCTGGCCACCTCTCGACTGGCCACGTGTGTGTAGGACACGTCAGGCCAGATGGGTACACCAGTAGCGTTGACTGGGAAGCCGAGGAAAATAAGGAACGCCCTGTTAACTCCACAGGGGTCCTGGAGTATGCTGTCCGTGCGCGTAGGGGGCACAACCAGACAGGTGGCGCAGCAGGTGCGTTGTCCGTGTGCGTAGGGGGCACAATCGGGCAGGTGGCGCAGCAGGTGCGTTGTCCGTGTGCGTAGGGGGCACAATCAGACAGGTGGCGCAGCAGGTGCGTTGTCCGTGTGCGTAGGGGGCACAATCGGACAGGTGGCGCAGCAGGTGCATTGTCCGTGTGCGTAGGGGGCACAATCAGACAGGTGGCGCAGCAGGTGCGTAGTCCGTGTGCGTAGGGGGCACAATCGGACAGGAAGCACAGCAGCCGCAGCCCAGTTAACGCCACTGGGCTGCTATAGCAAGACTGGAACGGCAGGAGGGAAGCACGGCGCCTGACCCTGATGTACCGAGCCATGAATCTTGGCGTGACAGGCACCGTTCGCCTAACCCTACCTACCGCTTCCCAACATAGGCTTATGCCGCAATGAGGCTCTAACATGGAAGTGTGCTCTGACTGAGCAAAAGTGAAGACTGCGCACCTCCATGTTGTCTCCAGCCCCTTTTATAACCTGGGTCCGCCCCAAACCCAGGGTGGAACCACCAAGGTCCAATAGCAGAGTGCCATGTCATCAGTGACGTCACATGCGACCTATCCGGAACCGCCACGTCATTGATGACCTCATGGCAGCCACGCCCCAAACACTTCACCAGTCATCGTCTGACGACCAATACTGAGGTGCCAGATCATAGGGGCGGGCCTCTGCGAGCCAGTCCGGAGTTGCCACGTCATCAGGACACCCGACACCCTCTGCCCTATCAGGACCTGCCACCTCACGGACATGCTCAGTGAGGTCCTTACCGGACCTAGCCTCTGATGCACTAAGTGCCTGAGCATGCTCAGTAGCCTGAGCCACAGGCTTAGAAAGCAGACTATCAGTTTGAGCATGCTCAGTAGGCACATCCCAGAACTTAGACACAGCACGAAGTCCAAGTACCTGTGCAAAGAGGCTGTTAGGGTTAATTGTGGGAGCATGCTCAGTAGCCTGAACTGAGGACTTAATCTCAGACATAACACAAACAGGCTGAGCATGCTCACTAGGCAAAACACCGGGCTTAGACTCTGGCTGGGGTAAATCGGCGAACGCATGCGCACTAGCCGCCTCTCCACACTTAGACGTGGTGGAAGGAACAGCCAACTGGACGACCCGAGGCATGGCCAAGAACGGCAGCAGGAACCGCAACAGGAACCGCAGCAGGCTGCTTGCGGCTATGGCGGCGCCGGTTCGTAACAATGTCTCAAGATTTTTGATGCCCAGAAACATTTAGAAGACAGCGTGTTGCTACGGAAAACCACCCTATGATTATCCAAGAGAAAAACTATCCTTTTATTTGCTAAGAGATGACCCCACATTACAACTGCTACCAAAATAGGAAACAGTTCAAGAACAATAATATTCTTTGTGACTTTGTTACGTACCCAAGGCTCAGGCCAACTACTGGCTGACCAATGGCTATTAAGAATTATACCATAGCCAACTGAACTAGTTACATCAGAATAAAAAGCTAAAGATTCTGAAGACCTAAAATCTGGCCAACAAGAAATACCAGTAAAAACTTAAACCAAATAGACAAATCCTCTTTTATATTTTTAGTGAGCCTAATATGAGACCTGGGGAGTTAACTCCTTTTGTAGCATCATATAAACTCCTAGAAAAAACTCTACCCATCGGGATAATCCTTAAAGCAAAATTTAATGAACCCAATAGAGACAGTAAATCCTTCAAAAATTTTTTTCCTTGACCATCATATCCTCGATTAAACGCTTAAGCTTAGTGACCTTTTTCTACAGGCAACAAACACTCCATTTTTTCTGAATCAATTATAATCCCTAAAAATTCTAACCTGCAACACGGAAACACCGTCTTCTCATCAGCTAATGGAACTCCAAACAAACCAGCCAGATCAATACATTTTCTTAACAAATCAAAACAAACCGAATAATTACTATCACCAATAAACAAAAAATCATCTAAATAATGGATAACTCCCCCCACCGGTAACTCATACTGTAACACCCACTGCAAAAAAAGATGAAAAGGCTTCAAAATACAAACATGACAACGAAAAACCCATAGGTAAACACATATCAAAATAAATTTTTCCTTCAAAACAAAAACCTAATGAATTATAACCTGACGGGTTAACTGGTAATAAGCGAAACGCCGCCTTAATGTCCACCTTTAACAATAAAGCATTTCTCCCAAAACGTCTAAGTAAATCTACCGCCATGTCAAAAGACGCATATTTTACCGACGTACTAGAAGAATCAATCTCATCATTTAAGGAACCTTTTTTAGGATATGATAAATGATGGATGTCTGAAACCGCCCATCTCTTTTTTGGGTACTGATCCTAGCGGGGAAACTCTAAAATTAACAAATGGGGGGGGGGGCTAAACCCGCTTCCACCTCCTTTGTAATTTTTTCCTTCACAATCACAGGATGCTCCTTAACTGACGCTAGATTCTCAAAAATACAACAACCTATACCAGTAAACTCAGGAACATAAAACCCATGAGTAAAACCTTCAGGCACCAAATCATGCTTCACCCTGTCTGGGAAAAGATCGAGCCATGGCTGCATTTTTTCCACTCTCACCGGCGTCAATGCTTTTACTGAGTTGCTCTTTGATGGAAGTTCCCTGAGTACTGGTTTGTGCATTCTTTTTAAAACACTTGGACATGGGGTGTGTTCCTCCGCAAAATGAATATTCATGCCGAAAATGACAATTATTTAGCCATTTGCATGAAGTCTCATTAAACGCAAAACACACCCCTTTTTTCATTACCTGAGAATTCTGCCTTACCGAGTTGTTCCTTTGGGGAAGCATCAAATTTAACCAAAGGCCTATATCTTTCACTCCCCACTTAATATGTGAATACACAGCCATTTTTTCCCTAAACGATTCATTGTAGATTAACCATGCTGGGCCACCAAAATTGCGGTAAGCCTCCAGGATCATATCTACGTGCTGAAATAAGCCACTACATAAATTAGATCTTTTTTCTCCTAACACAGCGGCATAAATAGAAAAGGCTTGGACCCAATTATTAAATGATCTAAAACCTTTTTTTCTATCATCATTATCTTGCTTATCATCTTTCCTATCTGATTTATGCTGCTGATCCCTATGAACTGGAAGTAACGTAAATAAATCAAGAAATTCCCCATTCCAAATCCTTTCCTTAACCGAGGCGCTCAAGTTAAAGCCAAGTGGCAATATATCACATGTAAGAGTCTCCTTAAGAAAAGCATCAGAAACCACTAGAGCTTTATTGCTATCTAAACTATTTGCCTAAGGCAAATTGTGACTACCGCTTTTAAAATTGTCAAATAATGTGTTAACTACAACATCTTTTAAATCATTGGGGAAAGTGTTGTGCACAGGGAAAGAGGTAGAAAGCATCTCACCCCTCATGGCGTCCTGTTGGTGAAGGCTTCCTCCAGCCCCATCATCACTGGACCCCGCACCAGAAGCACACGGATCCTCTTCAGGGCAACTCCGGACTCCAGCCTCCTCTTCTTGCCCTATCGATGAAGCAGGCATGTCGCCTACCCAAGCCCTGAGCGCCGCCGCTGCCCTAGAATTGCTCTTTTGCACAGGCAGTGGCTGAACACACTGGCCTCTGCTGCGTTCCTGCTCGCCAGCCGCCGGCATCTTCTTACGGCCGCTCCGATCAGGTGACCTGGTCCGACTTCCTGTTGCCGCGATACCTGTCCTCTTCTGATGACGTCGCTGATCTCGTGGTGCCGCACCAAGGGAATTTGACACCGACAACTTCCTCCGCTCACACGTATTCTTCTTGGATGAAGCCGTTGGCGGTGAGTATGCTTCTCTTCTTTGCCTCTTTCTCCGCAGGTTCTTGTGCATCACTGCTTCAGCCACAGACCTGGCAATTTCTTTAGGCTGTACTTCTGGTGTAGTTGCTGAGTCATCCCCTTCTGGTATCGCCGATGGAGCAGTAACTTTCAGACAGGATCTCAGCCACTCTTCACCTCCCCGTTCGCCGGCTTTTCTCAGCAGCTGTTGCAGGAGCTGTTCCATGTATATTCAATCTTCATCAGCTGGACTGACAGCTGACTGATCTGACAGACTTAAATAGAGATGAGCGGTGTTCGAATCGAACCATTCGCCAATTTCAAATTCGAGTTGTTTTGTGCGATGTTCGAGTCGTTCGACGATTTGCTTAAATTTTGACCATTCGAGTTACCGTTCGATAACGGTTCGATCACCAAAAGCGTAGCTAGTTACTAGCTGGCTTTTCACTGTAATACTGTCAGTCACTGTTAATAATGATATAATCAAAATTCAGCGTATAGTGTGCGGGGGGGGACGGAGTTCAGATCAGTGCTGCTGAGTGCTTAAAGAATGGCGATCGCCATTTTTTTTTCCTAACCGCGCATACAGTGTGGCGGGCAAGGTTGTTAGCCAATCACAGACACACACACACAGCAAAGTGGATTTTTGCCAGACAAGCAAGGGCATGTTTCATTGGCTGTGCATGTCACATGTCCTTGCCCTATAAGATCCGGCCATTTTCCCCATCGTCACCATTATCTCAGTGCTGTGGGTGTGTGTCAGTCACCGCTCCCAATGCTGCTGCTGCTGTGAGTGCTATACACTTATACAGTGCAATCTACACATTGGTTAGGGATTAGGGACGATTTGTAATTTCAGCCCTTTTCAGGGCTAGATTAGAGCAGTTCATAGCCAGTTTTGCTAGGCAGGTCTGTGCCAGCACTATGCAAGGATTTTTCAAAGCGTCTGTCTAAATCAACTCAGTCAATTCCTTTGGGCATAGTATCAGTGTGTGTGATAGTCAGTGACGTACCACTGCTTTCCACAAACATAGCCCAGTTCTCCATTTCTGCTAGACAATTTGTTACTGCAAAAAGTGCAGTCAATTGTTTGGGGCATAGTATCAGCATGTGTGATACTCAGTGATGTACCACTGCTTTCCACAAACATAGCCCACTTCTCCATTTCTGCTAGACAATTTTAAGCTGCAACAAACAGAGTCCAATTTGTTCACAAACAAAATGAGTTGCAAAAGGCCAAATGCTGGTGGAAATGGGAACATGTGTGTTGGAAAGTGAAAGAAAGTTTATGTCCGTGGGGTAGGTGGTAAAGCAACAGTAACATCTGCTGAAGAAAGACCATCTTCCAGCCAAAGTAAGATGTCTACTACTTTCCGTGGACAATCTGATATGATCTCTGTGTTACGGAAACGACCATTGCTACCAAAGGTAGATGAGGCACAAAAATAGCAGATGCTTGAATGGATCTCAAGTGCTTCATCAAGTAGCCTCTCCTCCACCTCAACTTCTACATCCCAAATACTCCAGTCCTCTGAGTTGTCACCCCAATCGCACTTACTTTCTACCAGCTTTCAAGTCTCCACCTGCCCTGCAGAGTATGGGGTAACAGAGATGGTTGAGTCTGCAGAGCTGTTCAGTTACACTATAGCCTGGGAATCAGAGGTATGCTCCAAAGCAGCAGTGAGTCCAGACAAGGAAATGATCTGCACTGATGCCCAGAAGCTTTGTGAGTCAGATACAGGCCCAGATGAAGAAGGTTCTGAGCATAATGTAGACCCTCATTCCCAAACTGTAACTCCTCTTGGTGGAGACAATGAGGAACAGCAGACTCAGATACCTGATTGGAATGACAACTTAAGTATTCGGTCAGAGCAGGAAGAGGTTGGGTCTGAGGACAAGGGGAGTGCAAACACACGTTGTGATGATGAAGTTGTAGATCCCACTTACTGTCAACCCACAGTCAGGCAGTTGATGAGGTCAGCAGAGGAGGTCGAGGAGGATGCTACTGACGACGAGGTTAGGTTGTGCCTTCCTGGACAGAGACGGAGTACTGGAAGCACGTCAACAACTGCATCCTCATCCAAAATGCTGCGCAGAAATAGCCTCTGCCTCTGAGCAGAAGTGATGGTGGCTCTGCAGGTCGCATGGGCTCTAAACCTTGCCTAGCCTGGGCCTTTTTTAACATCACAAAGGATCACCCAACTCATGTCATCTGTAAGATTTGTCACCAATGTCTAAGTAGAGGCTAAAAACTCACTAGTTTGAGTACTTCGTCCATGAACCGTCACATGGATATGAAGCATAAGTCGCAGTGGGAAGCTCACTGTGCTACAATGTGCCTTAGCTGGGCGGGCCAACCACCGTCTTCCCCATCAAGTGCATCCGCGCGCTCTTCATCCTCTGTGACTGTGGGGACAGCAGTCACACATGCTTTTGGACGCAGACCTTCCACCTCTTTACCCGCAACAGGCAGTGTGATTGGATGGTCGTCAGTTGTTTTAGAAGTGGAAACAGCTGCTGGTGTTGAGCTCTCTCAGACATCGAGAGCACAACCTTTGGATGAAGGCAACATTCTATCTCCACCTACACCTTCCTCACAGACTAGCAGTTTGCCAGGGACACCCTACTCAACACCGTCTCAGCACAGCAGCCAGCCCTCGGTCCCTCATATGTGGAAAAGTAAAAGACCATTTCTTCCTAGCCATGACAAAGCTAAAAGGTTGACTTTCAACATCTGCAAGCTGTTGGCTACAGAAATGCTGCCTTTCCGCCTGGTGGACACACAGGATTATCGAGACCTTATGTCCGTCGCAGTGCCTCAGTACCAGATGCCAAGTCGCCACTACTTCTTCAAGTAAGGTGTGCCTGCACTACACCAGCATGTAGCATACAACATTACTGCTTCCTTGAGAAACTCTGTGTGTGACAGGGTGCATTTCACCACAGATACTTGGTCCAGTACGCATGGACAGGTGCGTTACATGTCGCTGACTGGGCACTGGGTAACTATGATGAGAGATGGAGAAGGGTCTGCTGTACAAGTCTTGCCGTCCCCACAAGTTCTGCATCAATCTTCTGTATGTAGAAGTTCCTCAACTGCTTCTGCCTCTTCCACCTCATCTGGGTCCTCCAACTCCGCCCAAAGCCTGTCTGGTCAGGCCACCCACATTGTAACTGCGCACAAGGAATCCTGCACACCTCCTTACTATACTGGCAGCAGAGCTCAACGGCATCAGGCGGTCATTACATTGAAATGTCTGGGAAATGTGGGACACACAGCTCACGAGTTGTGGTCAGCTCTGAAGACCGAGTTTCAGCAATGGTTGTCTCCACTCAACCTGCAGCCAAGGAAGGCCGTGTGTGACAATGCTGCAAACCTGGGTTCGGCCCTTCGCCGGGGCAAGGTGACACACGTGCTTTGTATGGCTCACGTGTTGAACCTTGTTGTCCAGCAATTTTTAACCCACTATCCTGGCCTAGATGGGCTTCTGCAGAGGGCATGGTCACTATGTGTTCACTTCCGGCGTTCACACCCTGCAGCTAAACGACTTGCATCGGTCCAGAAGTCTTTCGGCCTGCCGGTTCACCGGCTGAAATCTGATGTGCCGACACGCTGGCATTCAACTCTACACATGTTGCAGTGACTGTGCCAGCACCACCGAGCCCTGGTGCAATACGTTATGACTTATACTCTGGGCCAACGAGATCCAGAGATGGGGCAGATCACGCTGCTGGAGTGGTCTCAAATCAAGGACTTATGCACCCTTCAGCACAGTTTCGACATGGCAACGAAGATGTTTAGCGCTGAGGATGCCATTATCTGCATGACAATTCCAGTCATTTACATGCTGGAACAGACTCTAAACAGTATTCGGAGTCAGGTGGTGGGACAAGAGGAAGGGGAGGAAGTACAGGAGCAGTCATATGAAGAAGGGATACCAAGATCTACAAGGTCCAGATGGTCAGCAGCACCAAGGCAGCACGCATGGGGCGGTAGGGGAGAGGGATTAACAAGGGTGCATGGTAATAGCCAAACTGTTGAGGAAGGTGCAGGAGCACAGGAAGAAATGGAGGACGAACTGGTGATGGGCATGGAAGACTCAGCAGATGAGGAAGACCTTGATCACATTTCTGTTGTGTGAGGTTGGGGGCAGAGGGCAGAGGAAGGAAGCATGATTCTCACCTCGCCTTCTTGCTGCACTACCTACAACATGACCCTCGGATTGTCAGAATTAGAAGTAATGCTGACTACTGGGTTGCCACACTCTCAGATACCCGGTACAAGTCAAAATTTGGCAAAATAATTCCTGTCATATAAAGGGACGCACGTATGCAGGAATATCAGCAGAAGCTGTTATGCAATCTTACCTCAGCTTTTCCACTATTCTCACAGTTCTAACTTGCCAACAATAGGACTGGCGAGTCATCACTCAAACCGTACCAGCAACACCGTATCTGGTGGTAACAGCAATTTCATTGAATCGTTTCATGAATTTTTTAGACCATCCTTTGCAAGGCCACAAGACACAAGAAGTCTGACACATAGTCAACACCTGGAGAGGATGATACAGGAGTATCTCCAAGTGAACATCGATGCCATGACTGTGCAACTGGAGCCTTGCTTATTTTGGGCATCCTATCAGGAAAAATGGGCCTGGGCTCACCACTCACGCCTTGGAGATCTTGTCGAGTCCCGCAGCCAGCGTTCTCTCGGAATGTGTATTCAGTGCTGCTGGTTGTGTGCTGACAGATAAGCGCACGCGTCTGTCCACTGACAATGTGGACAGACTAACGTTCATCAAGATTAGAGTTGAGCGGTTTGTGGTTCTCCAGTTCGCGGTTCGAGTGATTTTGGGGGCTGTTCTAGATCGAACTAGAACTCGAGCTTTTTGCTAAAGCTCGATAGTTCTAGTTACGTTTGAGAACGGTTCTAGCAGCAAAAAGCCAAGCTAATTACTAGCTGGCTTTCCGCTGTAATAGTATAAGTCACTCTGTGACTCACACTATTATGAAATTTCAGCGTATAGTGTGCGGGAACAGCGCATTCAGATCACTGCTGCTGGGATAATGGCGATCGCCATTTTTTTTTTTCCTTGTCTTCCTTCCCTAAGCGTGCGAGTGTAGTGGGTCGGGCCAGCATGTCAGCCAATCCCAGACACACACACAGCTAAGTGGACTTTTAGCCAGAGAAGCAACGGCATGTGTGATAAGATGTCCATGTCACATGTCCCTGCATTATAAAAACGGGTATCTGCCCGTCCGAACGCCATTATCTCTTCTGTGTCTGGGTCAGTCACCGCTGGCATAGCTCCTGTCTCCTATACTGCTGTGTACGCTCTACACACAGCGCTATACAGAATAGGGATAGAAGTTTCTATTAGCCCTTGTAAGGGCTAATAACAGCAGGCTCAGAGCCATAGGTGACAGTCAGGTCCGTGGAAACAGATTTTAACAGCTACAGAAGATAACAGCGTCTGTGTAGCTAAGCTCAGGGACTTCCTCGCTACATTTCCCCATTAGGAGGGATAGAAAATGAGGCTTCCTTTCCTGTACACTGATCCACAACCCTGCCACTGTACCCTCCTGCCCTTTGCACACTCAAGCTCATTGTTACTAAGCCATTATACTAGTAAACACTGAGGAAACTTAGTGGCATCCTAAAAGTGGCTGTTGGACTTCCATTAGTGTCCCACTATTGCAAATCTATTTGCAGCACCTCTGCATTTCCCACTCAAACTCATTGTTACTAAGCCATTATACTAACAAACACTGAGTAAACTTAGTGGCATCCAAAAAGTGGCTGTTGTACTCCATTTGTGCCCCACTGGTGCCAAGCTATTTCTAGCACCTCTGCATTACACCCTCCTGCTCTGTTTTTAATAAGCTATAATAATAGCAAAAAATGCTGCAAGTTAGTGGAATACTTAAAATGGCTGTTGTACTCCATTTGTGCCCCAATGGTGCCAAGGTATTTCTAACACCTCTGCATGACACCATCCTTCTCTGTTTTTAATAGGCTATAATAATAGCAAAAAATGCTGCCAATTATTGGCATACAAAAAGTGGATGTTGAACTCCATTTGTGCCCCACTGGTGCCAAGCTATTTCTAGCACCTCTGCATGACACCCTCCTGCTCTGTTTTTAATAGGCTATAATAATAGCAAAAAATACTGCCAGTTATTGGCATACAAAAAGTGGCTGGTGTACTCCATTTGTGCCCCACTGGTGCCAAGCTATTTCTAGCACCTCTGCATGACACCCTCCTGCTCTGTTTTTAATAAGCTATAATAATAGCAAAAAATGCTGCAAGTTAGTGGCATACAAAAAGTGGCTGTTGTACTCCATTTGTGCCCCAATGGTGCCAAGCTATTTCTAACACCTCTGCATGACACCCTCCTGCTCTATTTTTAATAAGCTATAATAATAGCAAAAAAATGCTGCCAGTTATTGGCATACAAAAAGTGGCTGTTGTACTCCATTTGTGCCCCACTGGTGCCAAGCTATTTCTAGCACCTCTGCATGACACCCTCCTGCTCTGTTTTTAATAGGCTATAATAATAGCAAAAAATGCTGCCAATTATTGGCATACAAAAAGTGGCTGTTGAACTCCATTTGTGCCCCACTGGTGCCAAGCTATTTCTAGCACCTCTGCATGACACCCTCCTGCTCTGTTTTTAATAAGCTATAATAATAGCAAAAAATGCTGCAATTTAGTGGCATACTTAAAATGGCTGTTGTGCTCCATTTGTGCCCCAATGGTGCCAAGGTATTTCTAACACCTCTGCATTACACCCTCCTGCTCTGTTTTTAATAAGCTATAATAATAGCAAAAAATGCTGCCAGTTAGTGGCATACAAAAAGTGGCTGTTGTACTACATTTGTGCCCCAATGGTGCCAAGCTATTTCTAACACCTCTACATGACACCCTCCTGCTCTGTTTTTAATAAGCTATAATAATAGCAAAAAATGCTGCCAGTTATTGGCATACAAAAAGTGGCTGTTGTACTCCATTTGTGCCCCACTGGTGCCAAACTATTTCTAGCACCTCTGCATGACACCCTCATGCACATTTTGCAACGCTATTTTTATAGCAAACTCAGGGAATTCCTTGCTGCATTTCATCATTAGGAGGGATAGAAAGTGAGGCTTCCTTTACTGTCCAGGTACACACAGAGCCACTTTACCCACCTGCCCACTTTTGCCACGCTATTTAATTTGCCCAAAAAGCTGACACTTTTTCTGCCATCCTAAAATTGTCTGGAATACTAAGTTAGTGTTCCTTTGCTGCCAAGCAAGGTGCAACACATGTGCATTCTACACTCCTTTCCATTTCTGGAACGCAATTATTAACTGCACGTAGTCCAGCCAATCTGTTACGAAGGTGCAGGCGTGGATATAATGTTGCCTTCATCCAATAGTGGTTCTCTCGATGTCTGACAGCTCAACAATACCATCTGTTTCCACTTCCAAAACCAGTGACGACCGGCCCATCACACTCCCGCTTACGGGTAAAGGGGTGGAAGTTCATCGTGAAAAAGCATGTGTGACTGCTGTCCCCACAGTCACAGAAGATGAAGAGCACGCAGATACACTTGATGGGGCAGGCGGTGGTTACACAGCCCCGCTAGGCCGCATTGTAGCACAGTGAAATTCCCTTTGCTACTTATGCTTCATTTTAAGTCTTGTATTTGGTGGGATCCACAGTATGCAGCAAAACAACGCAACATGAAAAGCACTGTTTTCAGTTGGGTTCATAAATGATTCTTTCACTTTCCCAAAACAAACAATAAGAACCATGCATTAAATTGAAATAATAGAACAATCTATTCAGTTGCCTACTGCTTGTTAAGCCCTCTGCGTAGCAGCAGTAATTGTGTGTTTGTGCGTGTGTGTGTGTGCAAAGACAACTTACTAGTGGCGCATCACAAGTAGAGTTGAGTGCGGTTCTAGGTTCGAGGTTCTCCAGTTCTAGGCTCGAGTGATTTTGGGGGCTGTTCGAGATCGAACTAGAACTCGAGCTTTTTGCAAAAGTTCGATAGTTCTAGATCCGTTCGAGAACGGTTCTAGCAGCAAAAAGCAGGGCTTTTTACAGCTACAGTGTGCAGGAGCCATCGCTGGCAGCCTGCCAGAAGCTGGTAACCAAGATAAACATCGGGTATCCAAGCAAAGCGCTTTGGTTAGTAACCCGATGTTTATCTTAGTTACGTGCAGGAAGCCCACACTTCCCCGCTCAGCTCGCTCCGCCCCCTCCTGCCCACGGCATGTACACACACACACACCCACACACACATGGTCTCGCTCAGCTTACCTGCGGTGATGAAGTCCCGCCATCCCGACCTCAGCGCTGTCACTGTCCTCCATGGCCGCCGCTTGTCACATCACCTCTCGCTTCCGACCCGAGACTGACTAGCGGTGACGTCACGGGCCTCTCGTGATACTTGGTGTGAAGGCGCCGGTCATTGAACTCAGTGACAGGGGCTGTCAGTGTGCTGGAGATCAGCGCAGGTAATGTACCTCGCTCCTGACAGCAGCACTTGTCATCCCCTGCAGTGACCTGGGCTGACCCATTGATGTTAGCTCAGGTCACTGCACTGCTCTCCCAGCCAATGGGGAACATCCTGCTCTTCATTGACTGGGACAGTGTGGATCGTCATGGCAACCCCTTGGATTACACCAGACCTGAATTTGTTTTTCTTTCTAATAAATTGGTTAAAGAGGGAATGTTTTGGGGAGTGTTTTTTCAAATAAAAATGTGTTTGTCGTCTATTTTTTTTTATTACTGACTGGGTTGGTGATGTCGGGTATCTGATAGACGCCTGACCTCACCAACCCCAGGGCTTGATGCCAGGTGACATTACACATCTGGTATTAACCCCATATATTACCCCGTTTGCCACCACACCAGGGTGCGGGATGAGCTGGGGCGAAGCTCCAGGATTGGCGCATCTAATAAATGCGCCACTTCTGGGGCGGCTGCGGCCTGCTATTTTTAGGCTGGGGAGAGTCCAATAACCATGGACCTCCTTAGTCTGAGAATATCAGACCCCAGCTGTCTGCTTTACCTTGGCTGGTGATCCAATTTTGGAGGGACCCCTACGTGTTTTTTTTTTTTAATTATTTATTTAATTTAAAATAACAGCATGGGGTGCCCTCAGTTTTGGATTACCAGCCAAGGTGAGGTTGCCAGCTGTGGTCTGCAGGCTGCAGCCGTCTGCTTTACCCTAGCTGGCTACAAAAATAGGGGGAACCCTATGTCATTTTTTTTTTTTCATTTTTTTGGCTAAATACAAAGCTAAGCACCCCTTAGTGCCACATGAAAGGCACCAAAGGGTGCAAAATTACAAAATGCAGGAGAGTGGGACATTATGTGTCTTTCTGCCATTATAATGACAGAAAAGACTGAGATGAAGTGTACAAGCACAAGAAAATCACCAGAGCGCTCTACGCTGTGAAAAGCAGTAGAAAATGGCACTGGAGTGAACATGTGACCGCCTCATGTAGGATGAAGCTATGGATCCTGGGTAAATTTATGCATTTACCCTCATTCAGTTTTTTTGCAGTACACAAAAAAAACGGAAGGCACACGGATGACAAACAGATGACATACGGACCGTCTACGGAACGAAAATGGATGCCACACGGATGCACCCGTGAAAAAAAACGGACTGTTTTTTGCAGACCACAAAAATGGATCGGTCGTGTTAATGTAGCCTTATTCTGATCTGCCGTTTATAAACAGCAGGCAGAAATAAATGAATAACGCCCCCCAGCGTCAGAAAATCTCCGGGGTTTCAGGGCTAGCTGAGACCCTGGAGATCATGATTCAGGATGGTTTTTCCGGTCCCCGCTCACGTGATCACAGGTATACACCGTACACCGATGATCACGTTACAGTAAAGGACAGCGCCGGTAAAAAATTATTTATCTCCCATCTGGCATGAACAAACACTTCTCCACTTCTTCTCCACTTCTTCTCCACTTCTCCACTTCTCCACTTCTTCTCCACTTTTTCTCCACTTTTTCTCCACTTTTTCTCCACTTTTTCTACATTTTTTCTCCACTTTTTCTCCACTTTTTCTCCACTTTTTCTCCATTTTTTCTCCACTTTTTCTACATTTTTTCTCCACTTTTTCTCCACTTTTTCTCCACTTTTTCTCCATTTTTTCTCCATTTTTTCTCCACTTTTTCTACATTTTTTCTCAACTTTTTCTACATTTTTTCTCCACTTTTTCTCCACTTTTTCTGCACTTTTTCTACATTTTTTTCTCCACTTTTTCTCCATTTTTTCTCCATTTTTTCTCCACTTTTTCTCCATTTTTTCTCCACTTTTTCTCCATTTTTTCTCCATTTTTTCTCCACTTTTTCTCCATTTTTTCTCCACTTTTTCTGCACTTTTTCTCCACTTTTTCTCCACTTTTTCTCCATTTTTTCTGCACTTTTTCTCCTCTTTTTCTCCACTTTTTCTCCATTTTTTCTCCACTTTTTCTCCACTTTTTCTCCATTTTTCCACTTTTCTACATTTTTTCTCCACTTTTTCTCCACTTTTTCTACATTTTTTCTCCACTTTTTCTCCACTTTTTCTCCACTTTTTCTACATTTTTTCTCCACTTTTTCTCCATTTTTTTGTCCACTTTTTCTCCACTTTTTCTCCACTTTTTCTCCACTTTTTCTCCACTTTTTCTCCACTTTTTCTCCATTTTTTCTCCACTTTTTCTCCACTTTTTCTCCATTTTTTCTCCACTTTTTCTCCATTTTTTCTCCACTTTTTCTGCACTTTTTCTCCACTTTTTCTCCATTTTTTTCTCCACTTTTTCTCCACTTTTTCTCCACTTTTTCTCCATTTTTTCTCCACTTTTTCTCCACTTTTTCTCCACTTTTTCTCCATTTTTCCACTTTTCTCCATTTTTTCTCCACTTTTTCTACATTTTTTCTCCACTTTTTCTCCACTTTTTCTCCACTTTTTCTACATTTTTTCTCCACTTTTTCTCCACTTTTTCTCCACTTTTTCTCCATTTTTTTCTCCACTTTTTCCCCACTTTTTCTCCATTTTTTCTCCACTTTTTCTCCACTTTTTCTCCACTTTTTCTCCACTTTTTCTCCACTTTTTCTCCACTTTTTCTCCACTTTTTCTCCATTTTTTCTCCATTTTTTCTCCACTTTTTCTCCACTTTTTCTCCGTTCTTTTTCTATGGTCGGTCTACCCATTAGCTCTGCCATGCATAGTGTAGCTCTACACCTACTGCACATGTTACTTTATGATTGACATCTCTTTCGTACCAGAGCTATCTAAGCCTACTCTGACCCCATATTTGTCATTACTATATTGTCCTTGTACTATATTATGACATTTGTATCATGTGTTTCATTTCTTGCTGTGTTGCAATTTTTTTGCTGCATCCCAATTGTACCTCTACATTGTTCGAGTTTATGTTATTGTTCTCTCACTCTTATGTGATACTGATTATTATCATTTTTCATGATTACATGCAGATAAGTCCAATCTGACGAAGGCTCAGGCCGAAACGTCATTTGTAACTTATTTTGGACAAAAACATATATGCTTATGAAAAAAATTTTTTTTCTTAATACGGACCAATAAAGAGTGATTTTGCATTACTATCCGTTGTGACTTACTGACTTAGTCTGGGAGATTTAGAGTGCCGAGGTTACTCACTAATTTTATCTATTATTACCTCTGAGCACCTATATACCAGTGAGCAGAGCTTCCTCTACAGTAGTTCTCCTGATTAGGCATGCCCTTACCTCATGAGCAGGGCATTGCAGCTTTGGTAGCAACCATTACGACATGGACTCTGCTGCTGTGGACCCGGGGAGAGTGAGTGCAGATTCATTGCACCCACACTCCTCACATGAAGGGTCCGCACTCCTAGAAAATGGGGGGATACGTTCCCTGAGTGTCTCCCCCCCATATTCTAGACAGTCCAGAGTCGTCGTGGGACCCCTTTATTTTTTTTCTTACAATAAATTGGTGAAAGAGGAAATGTTTTGGGAACTGTTTTTTCAAATAAATTTCTTTTGTCGATTTTTTGTTTTTGTTAGTACTGACAGTTTATGATGTTGGGTATCTAATAGACGCCATGACATCACAAACTGCTGGGCTTGATCTCAGGTGACTTTACAGCTAGTATCAACCCGATTTATTACCCCGTTTGCCACTGCACCAGGGCACGGGATGAGCTGGGGTGAAGCGCCAGGATTGGCGCATCTAGTGGATGCGCCACGTCTGGGGTGCCTGCGGCCTGCTATTTTTAGGCTGTGAAGGCCCAATAACTATGGACCTTCCCACCCTGAGAATACCAGACCACAGCTGTCCGCTTTACCTTGGCTGGTGATCCAATTTGGGGGGGACCCTACTTTTTTTGTGTAATTATTAATATTTATAAAATAATTATAAAAAAAGAGCCTGGGGGGACCTCCACATTGGATCCCCAACCACGGTAAAGCTGCCAGCTGTGGTTTTCAGGCTACAGCCATCTGCTTTACCCTAGCTGGCTATCAAAAATGGGGGGACCCAACATCATTTTTTTTTAACTATTTTTTAAATAGAAAAAATTAATGGGCTTCCCTGTATTTTGATTGCCAACCAAGGTAACGACAGGCAGATGGGGGTGGCAACCCATAGCTGTCTGCTTTATCTGCGCTGAGAATCAAAAATACCGCGGAGCGCTATGTCATTTTTTTTAAAGATTTATTTTTACAGCACTGTGATGTCCAGCAATCAAAATACAGGGAAGCCCATTTTGTTTTTAGTTATTTAAATAAATAATTAAAAAAAATATATATGGGCTCCCTCTGCATTTTTTGTATTGCTAGCTAAGGGTAATCCAAGCAGCTACTGGCTGCTAACCCCCACTGCTTGGTGTTACCTTCACTGGCAATGGAAAATCCAGGGAAGCATTTTTTTAATTTTTTGGCCAAAAAACTACAAAAAAAGGGCGTGAGCTTCGCCATATTTTTGTATGCTAGCCAGGTATAGCAGGCAGGTGCTGGAAGAGTTGGATACAGCGCCAGAAGATGGCGCTTCTATGAAAGTGCCATTTTCTGAGGCGGCTGCAGACTGCAATTTGCAGCAGTGGGTCCCAGAAAGCTCAGGCCAACCTGTGCTGCGTATTCCAATCCCCAGCTGCCTAGATGTACCTGGCTGGACGCAAAAATGGAGCGAAGCCTACGTCATTTGTTTTCTAATTATTTCATGAAATTCATGAAATAATAAAAAAAGGGCTTCCCTTTATTTTTGGTTCCCAGTCGGGTACAAATAGGCAACTGGGGGTTGGGGTCAGCCGTTGTACCTGGCTAGCATACAAAAATATGGCGAAGCCCACATACTTTTTTCAGCAAAAAACTTCTGCATACAGTCCTGGATGGAGTATGCTGAGTATGCTGAGCCTTGTAGTTCTGCAGCTGCTGTGTGTCTGTATGGAGAAGAGCAGACAGTAGCTGCAGAACTACAAGGCTCAGCATACTCCATCCAGGACTGTATGCAGAAGTTTTTTGCCCACCAAAAAAATGACGTGGGCTTCGCCATATTTTTGTATGCTAGCCAGGTACAGCATGCAGCTACGGGCTGCCTCCAACCCCCAGTTGCCTATTTGTACCCAGCTGGGAACCAAAAATATAGGGAAGCCCTTTTTTTTTTAAATTATTTCACTTAT
Source organism: Anomaloglossus baeobatrachus (assembly GCF_048569485.1). NCBI lineage: Eukaryota > Metazoa > Chordata > Amphibia > Anura > Aromobatidae > Anomaloglossus > Anomaloglossus baeobatrachus. The sequence continues at coordinate 303,524,406 of NC_134354.1, forward strand.
TTCATGAAATAATTAAAAAACAAATGACGTGGGCTTCGCCCCATTTTTGTGTCCAGCCGGGTACAACTAGGCAGCTGGGGATTGGAATCCGCAGCACAGGTTAGCCCGAGGTTTCTGGGCGCCTCTGCTGCGAATTTCAGTCCGCAGCCGTCCCAGAAAATGACGCTCTCATAGAAGCGCCATCATCTGGCGCTGTATCCAACTCTTCCAACAGCCCTGGAGCCGGGTGGCTTGTTGGGTAATCATGAGTTAATACTGGCTTTGTTTTACTAGCCAGTATTAAGCCAGAGATTCTTAATGTCAGGCATGTTTGAACCGGCCATTAAGAATCTCCAATAAAGGGTTAAAAAAAAGACACCACACAGAGAAAAAATACTTTAATAGAAATAAATACACAGACACATTAGCGACTCCATCTTTATTACCCCCTGTCAGCCCTCCACGATCCTGCTCTTCTGTCTTCTTTCTTTCTAGTGTAGTAGTAGTGACGATTGTAGTGAGGAAGGATGAGATTCACTTTTCTTCCCCTGGGTCAGCCAGGTGACAAGTCATAGGGGCGGGCCTCTGCAAGCCATTTGGGAGTGGCATGGCCACATCGTCAGGACACCTGATGCCCTGTGGTCTAAATGGGCCCCCCACATCAGGGGCAGGGCCAAAGTGTTCATTACCGGACCTAGTTTCTGATGCAGTAAGTGCCTGACCATGGTCAGTTGCATGAAATACAGTCTCTGAAAAAAGACTATCAGCTTTAGCATGGTGTCTAGGCACAACACAGAACTTAGACCCGGCACGGAGTGCAAGTACCTGTGCAAAGAGGCTTTTCGCACTAATTGTGGGAGCATGCGCTGTAGCCCGAAATGAAGACTTAGCCTCAGGAATGGCACAGTCAGGCTGAGCATACTCACTAGGCGAAACACTGGAGTTAGGCTGCGGCTGGGGTAAATCGGCACACGCATGCGCACTAGCTGCCTCTCCACACTTAGACGTGGAGGAGAAAGCAGCCAGCTGGACAACCCGAGGCACAGCCCTAAATGGCAGCTGATGCCTGGGCGCAACTGAAGCCACAGCAGGCTGCTTGCGTTTAAGGCGTCACCGTTTTGTAACAACAAATAACATCAAAAAGAACAGGTGTACTATTTCCCATGGATAATCTGATATGATCCCTTTTTTCATGGACACGACCATCGCTAACAAATGTAGATGAGGCCAAATCAGCAGCTGCTTCAATGGATCTGAATTGCTCCATAAAGTGGCCTCTCCTCCACCCCAATTTCAAGATCCCAAATACTCCATTCCTCTGTGGTGTCAATCCAATCGCACTTGCTTCCTAACAGCTCTCAAGTTTCCACAAGCCCTGCTGAGTATGGGGTGACAGAGATAGTTGAGTTTGCATAGCTGTTCAGTCACACTATAGCCTGGGAATCAGAGGTCTGCTCCAAAGCTGCAATGAGTACAGACAAGGAAGTTATTATTTTTATTATTATTGATTTATAGAGCACCATTGATTCCATGGTGCTGTACATGAGAAGGGGGTTACATACAGAATACATATACAAGTAACTATAGACAGACTGGTACAGAGGGAAGAGGGCCCTGCCCTTGCGGGATTACATTCTAAAGGATTTTTGGGAGGAGACAGTAGGAGTTGTTTAGGTTGAGCGTCAAGTACGTATGGTGGTGGTGTCATTGAAGGTTATAGTCATTTCTGAACATATGAGTTTTCAGATTCAGTTTGAAGCTTGCGTGTGTAGCAGATAATCTAACGTGTTGAGGTAGCGAGTTCCATGAGACAGGGGAAATGATCTGCGCAGATAGCCTGAAGCTTTATGACTGGGATCCAGGCCCCGATGAAGAAGGTGCTGTGCCTAATCTACACCCTCATTTCCAAAAATTAAATCCTCCTGGTGGAGACAATGGGGAACATGATGAGGAGCACAGATACCTGATTGGAAGGACAACTTTACTATTCGGTCAGGGCAGGAAGAGGTTGTCTCGGAGGACTCAGGACGAGGGGAATGAAAACACACAGGGTTATTGATGGGTTGGAGACAACACTTACTGTCAGACCAAAGTCAGCCAGTCGATGAGGTCAGCAGAGGAGGTGGAGGAGGATGCTACTGACGACGAGGTTACGTTGCGTCTTCCTGGCCAGAGACAAAGTACTGGAAGCACGTCAACAACTGAATCCTGGACCACAACTTTGACTCTGAGCAGATGTCGTGTTGGCTATGCAGGTCGCATGGGCTGTAAGCCTTTCCTAGCCTGTGAATTTTTGGACATCGCAAAGGATCACCAAAGTCATGTAATCTGTAAGATTTGTCAACAATCTGTAAGTAGAAGGCAAAAACTCACACTTTTGAGTACTTCCTCCATGAAGTATCACATGGATATGAATTGACAGCGTGAAGGTGTATTCCTCAGCTTTAGCAACTGTCAATGCAATATGCTTATTTGCCGTTCATTGCATGCATTGTTGCAGACTACACACAAGGGGCTGCTGTTTTTTTGGATCTGCCTTTGGTCACTATAGCAATATAAAATTGCTCTTCGGGTGTGGACTTGGAGATGCTGTCTATGAACAGAAGGAAAAGCTAAAGGTGTGTGTTACAGCAAGGAGCCACCGCGGAAACAGTTCGTTCAATTGTGAGGGGAGTTGTGTTGTACTTTGATGATGAGCACTGTAACGTCAGTGAGCAGCATCCTGTGCCACAGACCAACATTCTTATGGTGCTGTCTATACTGTTTACCGTGAGAGGAGCGTAAAGTCTGTATTTCTGGCAACTGGACATCACAGTACCCGGGTACGGTAGGCTGTGCCCAGACAATAATGCGGGCACGCAACACTTTGTTTTATTAGCAAAACACATATCTGTTCTGGGTAGGCCAACTATTTATAGACAATATGACTTGCTGCCTCTGCACTGTCAAATTGTCTCATACAGTTTAAATCATAGAGGGACAGCAACACATGTTTGCATTGACTGTTGCTTTTCAAGATTTCCATGACTGTGTTGCAGAGCTGTGTGGTTTGCATTCACACTTTTATCATCTGCATTATCTGTGAGGCTTCAGCTAACAAGGGTATTCAGGGGGGGTCATGTGTTTTGTCTATGTTTAGGTAGATAACGTGTAAGCTATTGTGATGCGCCACTGGTAAGTCGTGTTCGCACACACACACACACACACAAACACACAATTACTGCTACACAGAGGGATTAGCAGGTAGTAGGCAACAGAATAGATTGTTCAATTATTTAAATTGTATGCATGGTTCTTATTGTTTGTTTTGGTAAAGTTAAACAATCATTTATCAACCCAACTGCCTAGAGTCCTTTTCCTGTTGCCTGGTTTTGCTGCATACTGGGGAGCCCACCCTGTACACGACTTAAAATGAAGCATAAGTCGCAATGTGAATTTCACTGTGCTATAATGCGGCCTAGCGTGCCTGTGCAACCACCGCCTGCCCCATCAAGTGCATCTGCGTGCTCTTCATCCTCTGTGACTGTGGGGACAGCAGTCACACATGGTTTTTCACACTGAACTTCCACTCCTTAACCCGCAACAGGGAGTGTGATTGGCAGGTCATCACTTGTGTTGGAAGTGGAAACAGAACGTATTGTTGAGCTGTCAGACATCGAGAGAACCATCATTTGATGCAGGCTACATTATATCCATGCCTGCACCTTCGTCACAGATTGCCTGGACTACCTGCAGTTAATAATTGCATTCCAGAAATGGAAAGGAGTGTAGAATGCACATGTGTTGTACCTTGCTTGGCAGCAAAGGAACACTAACTTAGTATTCCAGACAATTTTAGGAAAGCAGAAAAAGAGTCAGCTCTTTGTGCAAATTAAATAGCGTGGCAAAAGTGGATAGATGGGTACAGTGGCCGTGTTCTGTGGGTACCAGGACAGTAAAAGAAGCCTCACTTTCTATCCCTCCTAATGATCAAATGCAGCAAGGAATTCCCTGAGTTTGCTATAAAATTAGCATAGCTAAATGTGCAGGAGGGTGTCATGCAGAGGTGCTAGAAATAGCTTGGCACCAGTGGGGCACTAATGGAATACAACAGCCAGTTCTATGATGCCACTAAATGGCAGTATTTTTTGCTATCATTATAGCTTATTAAAAACAGAGCAGGAGGGTGTCATGCAGAGGTGCTAGAAATAGCTTGGCACCAGTGGGGCACTAATGGAATACAAATAGCCAGTTCTATGATGCCACTAAATGGCAGTATTTTTTGCTATCATTATAGCTTATTAAAAACAGAGCAGAAGGGTGTCATGCAGAGGTGCTAGAAATAGCTTGGCACCAGTGGGGCACTAATGGAATACAACAGCCAGTTCTATGATGCCACTAAATGGCAGTATTTTTTGCTATCATTATAGCTTATTAAAAACAGAGCAGGAGGGTGTCATGCAGAAGTGCTAGAAATAGCTTGGCACCAGTGGGGCACTAATGGAATACAACAGCCAGTTCTATGATGCCTCTAAATGGCAGTATTTTTTGCTATCATTATAGCTTATTAAAAACAGAGCAGGAGGGTGTCATGCAGAGGTGCTAGAAATAGCTTGGCACCAGTGGGGCACTAATGGAATACAACAGCCAGTTCTATGATGCCACTAAATGGCAGTATTTTTTGCTATCATTGTAGCTTATTAAAAACAGAGCAGGAGGGTGTCATGCAGAGGTGCTGCACATAGATTTGCACCAGTGGGGCACTAATGGAGTACAACAGCCAGTTCTATGATGCCACTAAATGGCAGTATTTTTTGCTATCATTATAGCTTATTAAAAACAGAGCAGGAGGGTGTCATGCAGAGGTGCTGCACATAGATTTGCACCAGTGGGGCACTAATGGAGTACAACAGCCACTTCTTGTATGCCACTAGGTACACTGAGTGTTTGCTAGTATAATGGCTTAGTTATAATGAGTTGTAGTGTGCAATGCAGGCAGAGGTGCTGCAAATATCTTTGCACTAGTGGGACTAGACAAAAGTCCAATAGCCACGTTTAGAATGCCACTAGGTACACTGACTGTTTGCTAGTATAATGGCTTAGTAACAATGAGTTTGAGTGTGCAATGCAGGCAGACGTGCTGCAAATATCTTTGCACTAGTGGGACTATAGCAAAGTCCAATAGCCACGTTTAGGATGCCACTAGGTACACTGAGTGTTTGCTAGTATAATGGCTTAGTTATAATGAGTTTGAGTGTGCAATGCAGGCAGACGTGCTGCAAATATCTTTGCACTAGTGGGACTATAGCAAAGTCCAATAGCCACGTTTAGGATGCCACTAGGTACACTGAGTGTTTGCTAGTATAATGGCTTAGTTATAATGAGTTTGAGTGTGCAATGCAGGCAGACGTGCTGCAAATATCTTTGCACTAGTGGGACTAGACAAAAGTCCAATAGCCACATTTAGAATGCCACTAGGTACACTGAGTGTTTGCTAGTATAATGGCTTAGTTATAATGAGTTGGAGTGTGCAATGCAGGCAGAGGTGCTGCAAATATCTTTGCAATAGTGGGACTATAGCAAAGTCCAATAGCCACGTTTAGGATGCCACTAGGTACACTGAGTGTTTGCTAGTATAATGGCTTAGTAACAATGAGTTTGAGTGTGCAATGAAGGCAGACGTGCTGCAAATATCTTTGCACTAGTGGGACTAGACAAAAGTCCAATAGCCACGTTTAGAATGCCACTAGGTACACTGAGTGTTTGCTAGTATAATGGCTTAGTTATAATGAGTTGGAGTGTGCAATGCAGGCAGAGGTGCTGCAAATATCTTTGCACTAGTGGGACTATAGCAAAGTCCAATAGCCACGTTTAGGATGCCACTAGGTACACTGAGTGTTTGCTAGTATAATGGCTTAGTTATAATGAGTTGGAGTGTGCAGAGGACAGGAGGGTACAGTGCCAGGATTGTGGGGCTCTGGGTAGAGGAATGGAAGCCTGCCTTTCTATTCCCTCCTAATGGGGAAATGCAGCGACGAAATCGCTGACCTTAGCTACACAGACGCTGTCTCTGTTTTCAGGACCTGTCACCTATGGCTCTGACCCTGCCGGTACGAGCCCTTAAAAGGACTGATAGAAAGTGCTCTCCCTAAGCTGTCCAGCGCTGTGGATGGAGCGCATACAGCTGTATCGGCGATAGGATTTAGGACGGAGCTGCGCCAGTGATGTCTGACACCAAGGACGCAGAAGGCAGATAATGGCGTGCTGGAGGAAAATGTCCGGTTTTATAATGCAGGGACATGTGACATGGACATCCTATCACACATGCCGTTGCTTTTCTGGCTAAAAGTCCACTTAACTGTGTGTGTGTCTGGGATTGGCTGACATGCTGGCCCTCCCCACTACACGCGCGCGCTTAGGGAAGGAAGACAAGGACAAAAAAAAAAAAAAAATGGCGATCGCCATTATACAAACAGCAGTGATCTGAAGGCGCTGTTCCCGCACACTATACACTGAAATTTCATAATAGTGTGAGTCACAGAGTGACTTATACTATTACAGCGGAAAGCCAGCTAGGAATTAGCTGTTTTTTTGCTGCTAGAACCATTATCGAACGTTTCTAGAACTATCGAGCTTTTGCAAAAACAGGCCCCAAAATCACTCGAGCCTAGAACTGGAGAACCTCGAACCTCGAACCGCGCTCAACTCTAGTAGTGACGATTGTAGTGAGGATGAGGTGCACCAGCCCATCATGGGCTGGGGCACCTCATCCTCACTACAATCTTCACTACAATCGGGAAGCAGCGTGCAGCCTTCACTCCGTGAGTGATCAGTGCTGCTAGCGGTAACGCTGACAGACGCGTTACCATAGCAACGGTGCTCCCGGAGCCGTGGTTTGCGGTGGCGTCACCGCTAACTGCGTTGCTATGGCAACGGTGATCTCCGTTAATGACCGGCTGTGTCAGCCGGTCCCTAACGGAACGGGGAGTCGACTGTGTGCTAGAGCATATCGCCGGTACACGGCGATACACAAATGTGCACCGTGTACCGGAGAGATGCACTCGCAGGTCCTACTTGACGTGTCATAGTCATGTGACCAGTCTGTAGCCAATGAGATAATAGCCACGTGACTGGTCACATGGCTATTTTGACGTCACGATAGGTCCTGCTTCTCTGCTGGCAGTGCCGGTCACCGGGAGGATTCAGCGATCATCGGATGGAATAGCGGCAGGAGACAGAGTGCAGGAGGGATCGCGGGGACCGGTAAGTGTTATGGCAATATTTATTAACTGTTTGTGTACATTTATCATGCATTTTTATGTGTTTGTGATTGCCTCCCATTCTAGCCTATAGGTTCGAGTTTGGTTCGTCGAACGTTCGACGAACCGAACTCGAACGGGACCCCCGTTCGGCGAACCGACCTCGAGCCGAACCGCGACCGGTTCGCTCATCTCTAATCACAAGAGCTTCCCAGTTATCTACCTAAACATAGAAAAAACACATCACCCACCCTGAATACCCTTGTTAGCTGAAGCGTCACAGATAAGGCAGATGATAACAGTGTGAATGCAAACCACACAGCTCTGCAACACAGTCATGTAAATCTTGAAAAGCAACATTCAATGCAAACATGTGTCGCTGTCCCTCTATGATTTAACAAAAACAAAACAAAGTGTTGCGTGCACGCATTACTATCTGGGCACAGCCTACCGTACCCGGGTAATGTGATGTCCAGTTGCCATAAATACAGACTTTACGCTCCTATCATGGTTAACAGTATAGACAGCACCGGAAGAATGCTGGTCTGTGGCACAGGATGCTGCTCACTGGCGTTACGGTACTCCTCAACAAACTCCAAAATGACTCCCCTCACAATTGAGCGAAGTGTTTCCGCGGTTGCTCCTTCCTGTGTGCCGATTTACCCCAGCCGCAGCCTAACTCCAGTGTTTCGCCAACTGAGTATGCTCTGCCTGACTGTGTCATTCCTGAGGCAAAGTCTTAATTTTGGGCTACAGCGCATGCTCGTTTGGACTGTGCCTGAGTCATTCTGCGACCTGCGGCTCAACACACTTACACAGGGCCCTGGTGCTTGACTCACTCTCGGGAGGCCACTAAAACTAACTGCACCCAACATCAGCCCCAGGTGTCCCCTTACACTGCAGTGGCGGTCCCCACTGATTGCAATACGGAGAGTGGCGTCACGAAAATACATATAAAGAAGCAACCTAAGTGTGACCAGACTCTTCCTCCACGTGGAGTCCCTGAAGGTAATGCACCAACACAACACCTGTGGGGCTTCACACTGACTGAGAAAAGCCTCTATGCACAGGTACTTGCACTCCGTGCTGGGTCTAAGTCCTGTGTTGTGCCTAGACAGCATGCTGAAGCGGATAGTCTTTTTTTCAGAAACTGTATTTCATGCTACTGAGCATGCTCAGGCACTTACTGCATCAGAAGCTAGGTCGGGTAATGAACTCTTTGGCCCTGCCCCTGATGTGGGGGGCCCATATAGACCACAGGGCATCAGGTGTCCTGAGAATTTGGCCAGGCCACTCCCAACAGGCTTGCAGAGGGCCGCCCCTATGACTTGTCACCTCATTGTTGTTGGTCAGACAATGACTGTTGAGGTGTTTTGGTTGTGGCAGCCATGAGGTCATCATTCAAGTGGCAGTTCAAAATAGGACGCTAGTTATGTCACTCATGACGTGTCACTCTGCTTTTGTCTCCAGGAGGTGCATTGTGGTCCACCCTGGTTTTGGGCGGACCCAGGTTATAAAAGGGGCTGGAGCCAAGAAGAAGGTGCCCAGTCTTCTATTATGCTCCGAAAGAGCACACCTCCATGTGTTGAACCCATTGCGGCTTTAGGCCAGAGGTAGGCAGGGATAGGTCACCGATGCAGGCCGCCACCACAGTTGGTAACGCAGAACGTTTAATTACAGCTCCTGTCCTACCAGTCCTGCTAGTGCAGCCCAGTGGCATAAACAGGCCTGCTGCTGCTGATGTGCCTGCTGTCCACAGGTGTGTCCTCTACGCACACGGCCAGCATAACCAATGGCCCCTGTGTTGTTAACAGGGAGTTCTGGGGCTGGGTGGTCATGTGGACCCTGTCACGCCAACAGGGCTCCAAGTCTCCAGATCCGAGTGGCGTCTAACTTGGTTCAGGCTACTATTTGTTTGAGAGTCAACCTGCTCTGTATCCTCCACCTAACCTTCCAGTTGCCAACCTCTCCTTTTCCATCTGTGAGCACGGTGGACACCGAATGGCGATTAGGATATCTACCTTTCTCTTTCTTTTCTTCTTAATATTTTTTATATAGTGGTAACATAGTATATACTACCTTATCCAAATCTGCCAGTCCCACCATACCAGATGTTGTTTCTTCAGCAAATGTTAATGTTGCTTAACCACCAAACCCACGGACACAAACCTTTTCCAACACACCTGTTCCCCTTTCCACCAGCATCTGTCCTTTTTCAACTCAGTTTGTATATGACCAAAAATGCAACTCTGCAGAGACACCGTACTCAATGCCATCTCAGCACAGCAGCCAGCCCTCGGTCCCTCAGATGTGGACAAGTAAGACCATTTCCTCCTATCGATGAAAAAGCATTGAGATTCACTCTGTGCACCACTGGTGTTTAGTGGAAAAGCAGATGTAAGATTGCGTAACACCTTCTGCTGATACTCCTGCATACGTGCGTCCCTTTCTATGGCAGGAGTTAATTCGCAAAATTTTGTGTTGTACCGGGGATCTAACAGTGTGGCAACCCAGTAGTCAGCATGACTTGGAATTCGTACAATCTGAGGGTCATGTTGTAGGTAGTGCAGCAAGAAGGCGCTCATGTGTCTTGAGCATCCAGGAGGACCAAGTCCTTGGTGTATTGGTGGCGGAGAGGTGAGAATCGTGCCTTTTTCCTCTGCCCTCTCCCCACAACCTCGCACAACCAAAATGTGAGCAAGCTCTCACTCATCTGCTGAGTCTTCCATGCCCATCGCCAGTTCGTCCTCCATTTCTTCCTGGGCTCCTGCACCTTCCTCAACTGTTTTGCTAATACTATGCTCCCTTGATAAGCCCTCTCCCACACCATACCATGACTGCCGCCAAGGTGCCGCTGACCGTCTGGACCTTGTAGATCTTGTTATCCCTTCCGCATATGACTCCTCCAGTACTTCCTCCCTTCCTCTTGGACCAACACCTGACTCCGAATAATACTTACAGTGTGTTCCATCATGTAGATGACCAAAATTGTCACGCTGAGAATGTCATCGCCAGTGTTAAACATCTGCGTCGACATTTGTATGTAAACTGTGTAGAACGGTGCATATGTCCTTGATCTGACACCACTCCAGCAGCGTGATCTGCACCACCTCTGGATCAAGTTAGCCCAGGGTATGTGTCATAACGTATTTCAGCTGGGCTCTGCGGTGCTGCCACAGATGCTGCAACATGTGCAGATTCAAATTCCTGCGTGTCAGAACATCGCATTTCTGACATTTAACCGCCAGACCTTAAGACTTCAGGAGCGATGAAAGTTGTTGAGCTACTGGATGCGAACGATGGAAGTGAGCACATAGTGAGCGTGCCCGCTGTACAAGGCCATGTAGGCCGGGATGTTGTTTTAAAAATTGCTGGAGAATCAGATTAAACACGTGAGTCATACAAGTCACGTGTGTCACATTGGCCTGACGAAGGCACGCTGCCATGTATGCATCATTGCCGCACACGACTGTTAAGTCACCACCGTAGTCCGCTACGTCAATTTGTACTCCTGGCGCAAGGTGACAACGTGTTCCTTTCATGCATAATGCTGATGATGGGAGAGGGGTCGACGCCAGCGGTGCAGGTGGACGCAGGTTATGCTCACCCACTGGGCTGCGTTACCTTGACAGATGCAGAACCAATGGCTGAATGCAGGTGGTGGGTATCTCACAGATGAAGTACCATAATTCAGCTACAACCAATGGGAAGACACAACACCCTTTTTTAGGCCCCTCCTGTCTGAAGACCACTGCCAGACATATCTATGAACCTCTGGTTACTGTTACCCCCAGTTTAGTTTTATGAGTTTGTGTGCTTGTTACCTGACTACTTTTCCTGCTTGCTGTTTAGGTACCTCATTGGCCGATTTGCATTTCACCTCTGCTTGTTTCTGATTAAGTCCTGTCCCTCCCATTCTCTTCCTCTTCCTCAATTAATGTTTTGACCCTGCATGACTACTATACTCTGGAACTGCAGCCTTCCACAGGTATTGATCAACTTGGGCCCTGTGTAATTCAAAATCACTGTATAGGGGTTAAAGGGTTTCAGGCTTCTGGGGGTCCAGCTTGGTGAGTGGCTTCCCTCTAGCCTATCCTTCACAGCCCGTCTGAGTGTGTCGATCCAGGCAGGCATTACACCGTGCCCTCGACAGAAGGACATGTAGGCCGGGATAGTGTTTTAAAAATTGCTGGAGATTCGGATTCAACACGTGAGCCATACAAGGCACGTGTGTCACATAGCCCTGAAGAAGGGCCGCAGACTGTTTAGCATCATTGTCGCACCCGGCATTCCCTGGCTGCTGGTTGAGTGGAGACAACCATTGATGAAACTCGGTCTCACTTGATATAGAAGGGTTAATAGTTTCTCTATTTCTTCATTAAAGATATTTTATTGTTATTAGTAAGTATATCTGATGGTAGTTCATAGTCATACTGGAGCCTTCGGAATAAGAGACAGGCTCAAGGATTATTATTGTCTCTAAATGTTCTTCTTATCTTCTTCTTATCTCATATGCATTACTCTACATTTTTGTTTTGCTAAAACTAAAAGGTCATATGATCAACTTTTAAAGTCCAGCTAGAAGTTTTTTTTTGCAATATCACATTGATCTGTAAATGGTATAAATAAACTGTACTTTGGTTGAATAAACAGAAAATTGATCATGCCCACATGAATGCAGGTCTTTTTCTCCGAGCGCTCGATCTTGATTAGGTCTGAAGAGGCCTAATTCAGAGGACCTCACTGGTGATCCCATAAGCTGACTTGTGACAAAACAGAACAGCTACAACAGTTTTTGGTGCCCAACGTGGAGCCGTGGCCAACCAGCCTATTCGGAAGAAGTTTTTGGGACTCTTGAGACAGTGAAATTTCAGCTGCAGCAAGGTGAGAAGCTTTATTCTTACACTTTATTTCACTCTCTCTGATTTCCCAAATATTCTGGGTAAGGCTGTACACACGGTTCAAGAACTCTGGCATCACCAGTGAGTATTGTTTTTTCATGCATGTCTGAATGAGAGTTGAAATATAGAGTAATATGATAATCTGTTGTCCGTCCATTAACTGATTGCATAGATTGCATAGCATGGAATTTGGGACAGTCTCTGTATAATTGCATTTGCTGTGTTGCTGTGTTTTGCTTTGGCCATCTTTAGTGGTTTCATATTAATGCCTAGATAAAGTAGGCAGGCAATAGGTTGTTGTATATTGATGAGAAGCCTCTGAATAACAAAGTGACAAGTAATTGAGATAAGAGACTTGGTGAAATAATATGTATGCACAAGTCTAATGGTTATAGGTCATACTGTGGACTGTGAAAAGATGTTCCGGTTGTGAAATGTCACAGGGCATAGCCATATAGAGTATTTGAGTGGATACCTGACATATGTATTTTTTTTCCCATCAGTGTCAAGAGCGGTTTAGATAATTTTATTTGCATGTGAGGTTAACTGATCCTTGGAAGGTGCATTGTTACATATGTTTCTGGAATCAATGAATGAGTAAGACAAGTGGTCCTGGGATCTGTCCTTATAGTGAGATATTGTGTGTTTCTTCCCCTCAAAATGGGGATGAAGGTTTTATAGCAAAGTAGTTTTTCCCTTTAAGTAGAATATTAGTACTGTGAAGGTATATAAGTAATGTCAATTTTCTGCTAGGATTGTGTTTTGGAAAGCTGAATCTGGACGAGATAAGACTCTTGCTAAACAAACTGTGTGCTGCTATTCTGTTGTGAGGGGGGGCAAGTGAACAGCTGCACAATTTTCTGCCCTCTGTGAGAAGTCAGCTCTGAGGATTGTTTTGGTTTAACTCTAGTTTACGTTGGTTGCTGGAATACTTTGAAAAGGACCAGCATGGAATACCCAACTGCACATCAGAAGTGGGTTAGAGAGCATTGTGGCCTTCCCACTTACATGGAGGTGGTCTAGTAGGTGAGAGAACTATCACACCTGGTCCTTCCTGCTTTAGTCATCTGGTCTATTGGGTGAGAGAGGTGTTTTTTTAATCCTTCCCAATACGCCCTGCAAGTGTAGCAGGTGAGAGTGAATGCTGATTTAGCCTTCCAGCTACCACTTGAGAGCCCATTCTGACTTGCCAGGAGAAGTGTGGCCTGTTAACAAGGTTCAGGGACACTGAGAGGGCATTTGCAGAAAGGTGGGCTGTGTGGGAATAAATTGAAGCCATGGGCAACTTGTTCAGTGTGCAGCGTGGGGCTCCAGCAGGATCCCAAACGGCCAAACAGATAGTGCAAGAAAGGGAAGGCAAAGAAGCAGTGAAAAATATCAGACCAATACTCAGAAAGGCAGACATGCCAGAGTGTGGGTGTTTGGATGTTGAGAAATGGCACAGATTCAAGGAAGAGGTGCAGCATTGTGGATGTAAAGAAATAACAGTGGGATGTATTATTATATTATTGTTATGTAAAGTGTATTATAAATGTTTTAATGCACCAAAAGCAGGAATTGTGACTGCTACCGCCCCCCTCTTTACATAAGCAGAAACCCAGACTAGATGAATGGACTTGTAAACATTGTAGTCAGAAAAACCCAGACTGGAGAGGTACTTGTGCTACGTGTAATGTTACTCGCCCTAAGCAGATTGCACTAAATCCTGTTCGAACCAGATCACATGTGATGACAGAGGACGCTGACACTGAGACAGAGGTAGTGAAGGAATTGAGTTTTGAGGAGGAAGCTGGACATTACTCTGACGGTGAGGAAAGAAAACAGTTATCTGACCCTAAAGACCAACTTTTCCCTCTTTCCCTGACTGACGTAATACAGCAGGAAGGGGAGAGTATAGAGACGTACTTTTGGAGGTTACAGCTGAAGTGGGCAGACGTGGGGTACAAAGTCAGAACCTCCCTTAATGACAAAATACTGATGAGTATATTCGTTAACGGTATGAATAAGTTTTTACGAGAAGCAGTACAGACAGCCAGACCTGAGTGGAGAAACATGGACCCAACAGACCTTCTGCAAGTAGCTAAGGGGGTTGAACTGACAAAATGCAAACGACCAGTTATGTATGCTAGAGCACAAGGAAAACAGTGGAAGCAGAGAGGGAGGGCTCCAGGTGACTTAGTGACCGTACAGTGCTGGAATTGTGGACAGAATGGACATTACGCCAGACAGTGCAAAAACCCCAAATAGGAGAGGGAGCAGACTGACTCTCCTCCTCCCTTCCCTCCTCCTTTGCCTCTGGCCTAGGAAACTGGTGACCATGAAGGGACTGGAGGGATTGGTGTCTGAAATTCCCTTGACAAAACAGTATCCCTTAAGCCCAGCCAAATCAATGGCCCTCACCAGAGATAAGAGAATATGTGCAAGCAGGGGCTCTAGTAGAAAGGTCCTCCCCCTGTAACAGTCCCTTGTATCCAATCAAGAAAAAAGGGCCCAAAGGTTCCACTGATACATACAGAATGGTGCATGATTTGAGAGCTGTCAATGCTGTCACTAAGAGTGTAACATCTATTGTTCCAAACCCACATACCTTACTGTCACAAATCCCAGGGACCTCCAAATGTTTTACAGTAACTGATTTGGCAAATGCATTTTTCTCTGTGCCTCTACACCCTGACTGTCAGTATATTTTTGCCTTCACACATGAGGGGAAACAGTACATGTGGACAGTCCTCCCGCAAGGAGGAATGAATTCACCTACCATTTATTCTACAGCTATGGCAGGAATTCTGGAACAGTGGCAACCGCCTCATCCACAGGTTACACTATTGCAGTACGTGGATGACCTTTTGCTCTACTGTCCAGACCAAACGTCCTGCAAGGAAGCCACAATTTCTTTGCTGTGTTTTCTGGCAGAGAATGGTTGCAAAGTTTCACGTGAAAAATTACAGTACTGTAAGCAAAAGGTAACCTTTTTGGGTCACTGTATCTCTGAAGGTACACGACACCTGACTGAGGAGAGAAAACAAGCAGTCCAAAATCTCTCCCTACCCAGATCCCACCGGCAACTGCGCACCTTTTTGGGCTTAAGGCCCCGTCACACTAAGCAACATCGCTAGCAACATCGCTGCTAACGAACAACTTTTGTGACGTTGCTAGCGATGTTGCTGTGTGTGACATCCAGCAACAACCTGGCCCCTGCTGTGAGGTTGTTGGTTGTTGCTGAATGTCCTGGGCCATTTTTTAGTTGTTGCTGTCCCGCTGTGAAGCACAGATCGCTGTGTGTGACAGCGAGACAGCAACAACTAAATGTGCAGGCAGCAGGAGCCGGCTTCTGCGGAGGCTGGTAACCACAGTAAACATCGGGTAACCAAGAAGCCCTGTCCTTGGTTACCCGATATTTACCTTTGTTACCAGCCTCCGCCGCTCTCACTGTCAGTGCCGGCTCCTGCTCTGTGCACATGTAGCTGCAGGACACATCGGGTAATTAACCCGATGTGTGCTATAACTAGGAGAGCAGGGAGCCAGCGCTCAGTGTGTGCTGCTCCCTGCTCTCTGCACGTGTAGCTCCGTGCGCTGGTAACCAAGGTAAATATCGGGTTGGTTACCCGATATTTACCTTAGTTACCAAGCGCAGCATCTTCCACGCGGCGCTGGGGGCTGGTCACTGGTTGCTGGTGAGCTCACCAGCAACTCGTGTAGCGACGCTCCAGCGATCCCTGCCAGGTCAGGTTGCTGGTGGGATCGCTGGAGCGTCGCAGTGTGATATCTCACCAGCAACCTCCTAGCAACTTACCAGCGATCCCTATCGTTGTTGGGATCGCTGGTAAGTTGCTTAGTGTGACTGGACCTTTAGTGTCATACTGCAGGCCTTGGATAAGGTCTGCCTCGCAGATGATGCAACCCCTCTATGATTGTCTGTCATCTGACCCCTTTGACCTCACTCAGGAAGCTATTGATTCCTTTCATTCCCTTAAACTACTCATTGTATCTGCCCCGGCCCTGGGTATTCCAAATTACGATCAACCATTTTTGTTGTTTTGCACAGAACAGGGAGGGCATGCGACAGCCGTCCTCACACAGCAACATGGTGACAAACAAAGACTAATAGCTTACTACTCAGCGCGATTGGACCCAGTTGTCAGAGGGTCTCCCACGTGTGTCCGTGCTGTAGCGGCTGCTGCAGTACTGCTAGGGAAAGCTTGCGAGATCACATTGACATTTCCCTTAACAATTTACTCCCCGCATGACATTCATGCTATACTTGTGCAAGTCCAACCGAAACACCTGTCTATGGCCAGAGAGCTCAGACTTGAATGTGCCCTTCTGATTCCTGAGTATGTCACCCTCAAGAGGTGTAATGTTCTGAATCCAGACACCCTTTTGCCAGTAGATTCAGAAAAGGGGGAATTGGTGACAATGGTAGCAAGTGAGGATGAATACTTTAACATGACGCATGAACATGACTGCATAGAGCTGATGAGTCAGGAGACAGCAGGTTTTCCACATGTCTATGATACACCTATTGCTAATGCAGATTTTGAGTTTTTTGTAGATGGCTCCAGATACCACCTGGATGGGAGATTCTACACTGGATATGCAGTAGTATCCTCACATGAGGTAATCCGAGCTGAACCACTCCCGCCGCACATGTCCGCGCAGGAGGCGGAGCTAATAGCATTCATTGAGGCGTGTAGAGCGGGATCAGGTAGGAAAATTAATGTTTATTCAGACTCAAATTATGGATTTGGGAGCTGTCATGATTTTGGCCCTATCTGGAGAAGTAGAGCTTTTCTTATGTCAGCTGGTAAGCCTATTAAAAATGCAGAATTGGTAAAACGGTTAATGGAGGCACTAATGTTACCAGTCCAGGTTGGCATCATTAAGGTGAAAGCACACACAAAAGGTGACTCACTGGAGGTAGCGGGGAATAGAAGGGTGGATGCGGCTGCGAAAGCAGCAGCAAAGAGGCCTAGGGATCAGAGGATAGTGGCAGGGAGCCAGCAAGTCCCAGCCACAGTGAGTCTGGATGTCCTGAAATCCTCCAGCATCAGGCTGCCCAAACAGAGAAGGAACATTGGAAAAAAATGTGAGCTGGGCTGAACTCAAATGGAGTATGGGAAAGTAAGGATACGTTGTGTTTACCAAGGTCCCTGTTCCCTATGATGGCACAAGCAACACATGGCCCCACTCACGCTTCAAAAAGTCACATGTGTAACCAGGTGAATGCCTTCTGGATCGCTCCTGGCTTCACTTAGGTAGCCTCCAAACACGTACAATCCTGCATTATCTGCGCACAACACAACCCAGGTAAAACAGTAAAAGTCCCTAAGAAAGCAACACCCAAACCGCTCTACCGTGTCAACGACTGCAAATAGACTACATACAACTACCCAAGGTAGGAGTGTATGAATACGTCCTGGTATGTGTAGATCTCTTCTCAGGATGGGTTGAGGCCTATCCAGTAAAATGTGCAAATGCTAAAACAACTGCAGATAAACTGATGAAGGAACTAGTCTGTAGGTATGGCATCTCAGAAGCCATAGAAAGTGACAGGGGTACGCACTTCACTGGAGAAATAATGAGGGACATTATGCAGGCCCTGGGAATAGAGCAGGTGTCCATACCCCTTATCATCCACAGAGCAGTGGAAAAATAGAGAGATTAAATGGGACACTTAAACTAAAAATTCAAAAGGCCATGGCAGAGACAGGAAAGAATTGGGTAGAGTGCTTATCCCTGGCACTCTTTTCAGTCAGACACACTCCAAATAGAAAGACAGGCTTGTCTCCTTTTGAAGTCCTGTTTGGTAGTGCCCCAAAAACAGGTCTGTACTTTCCACAAGTGTTACAGATGCAACACGGCACTATGACAGCCTACGTCCAGGCCTTACAGGAAAGACTTAATGTGGTGCATAAACATGTCTTTTCATCCATTCCATATCCCAATGCAAGTGCAGATGTGCATCAGCTGAATCCAGGTGATTGGGTGGTCGTGACAGACACGTGAGAAGGAGCCTAGATCCACGCTTTGATGGCCCATTCCAAGTCCAGCTGACCACATCCACCTCAGTGAAACTTGAGGGAAAGTCCACCTGGATCCACGCCAGTCACTGTAAAAAGGTCACTCCACTGGCAGAATGACAGTTTTGCTAATTATCCTGCTAGGTGTAGCAGGGATGCTGCACCCAACAAAGGCGCTGAGCGAACTTTTAAATACGGACTGGGATAATAAACTCATTCGCCACCATATTTCTCTTACTGAGGACATGGAAGGAGAAAAGCCAAAAGACTGTTGGATCTGCACACACAGTCCTATTTCTTCAAAGACGATGCCTTATTTAGCCTTACCTCTGGAACCACAGGAGGTATTGGTACCAGACTGTATACACAATGAAACCTGGACACTCTATCGATATTCTGGTGAAAAGATGTATTTGCCACCTTGACTATAGCTGGAAAGGTCACTAATCCCTGGTTCCAGCTAAATATCACACAGCCTAGGGGACAGTCGTGGTAGATGGAATACAATCCGGACATTGAGGGTGTAGTTACCAAAGTAAAGACTAAGATCCCTCATTCAGGCCCCATTACCTACGATGGTTTATGGTTCAGTCTTCAATATAATGATGTTGCTATCTGTGGAAAGGACAATGATTGTTTCCGTGTGTTTGTGTCTATGTGTGTATCTACATACATGGTCACCAGTTTTTGTCTGTTCTCCTATTATATGTATATACATGTGTATGTATATATGTATATATATGGATGATTCCAGCGAGGACTCCTGGTGGGGAAATACATTTTCTTTTGTCAATCCAGCCAATTGGTTTAAAGGCCTAGCAGGTTGGGTTTCTGGCATTATACAAACCTGTATGCAAATATTGTTGTTCTGTCTACTGCTTTATATAGCTGTAAAAACATTGATATATGCATTACCTAAACTACTGATGTAGGTGTCCACACTGCACTGAGGGTGGATGGGTAGGAAAACCCCTCAAGGGTACTAGGCCCATGAGCCAGTTCATAGTCATACTGGAGCCTTCGGAATAAGAGACAGGCTCAAGGATTATTATTGTCTCTAAATGTTCTTCTTATCTTCTTCTTATCTCATATGCATGACTCTACATTTTTGTTTTGCTAAAACTAAAAGGTCATATGATCAACTTTTAAAGTCCAGCTAGAAGTTTTTTTTGCAATATCACATTGATCTGTAAATGGTATAAATAAACTGTACTTTGGTTGAATAAACAGAAAATTGATCATGCCCACATGAATGCAGGTCTTTTTCTCCGAGCGCTCGATCTTGATTAGGTCTGAAGAGGCCTAATTCAGAGGACCTCACTGGTGATCCCATAAGCTGACTTGTGACAAAACAGAACAGCTACAACACACTCTCCAGAGCTAACCGTCCACAACTCCTCAGCGGTGTCTCACATTTCCCCTACATTTCAAAGTAAACATTTGACCGCCTGATGGCCTTGAGCTCTGCTGCCAGCATAGTGAGGAGGTGTGTGGGATTACTTGGGTGCAGTTACAAGGAAGGGTGGCCTGACCACACAGGGTTTGGGCCGAGGTGGAGGACCCACACGAGGTTGAGGAGGCAGAAGCAGTGGAGGAACTTGTACATACAGAGGAAGGATTGAAACGCACAACTCATGGGGACGGAAAGACTTGTACAGCAGACACTTCTCCATCTATCACCATAGTTACCCAGTGCCCAGTCAGCGACATGTAACGCCCCTGTCCATGCTTACTGGTCCAAGTATCTGTGGTGAAATGCACCCTGTCACACAGTTTCTCAAAGAAGCGGTGATATTTGGTGCGACATGCTGGTGTAGCGCGAGCACGCCTTTGTTGGAGAAGGAGTGGCGCCTGGGCATCGGCTCTTGGGGCACTGCGATTGGCATAAGGTCTCAAAAATCCTCGGTTAAAAAGGTTGGAAAGGCAGCATTTTAGAAGCCAACAGTTTTCAGATGCTGAAAGTCAACCTCTAAGCCATGTCATGCCCTTCTAAAAGCATGTAAAACACAGCAAGGGGACTCCAACCACAGTCTCCCTTGTTTCCAAAAAATGGTCCACACCCCCCCCCCCCACTTGACTGGCATCAGTTGACCCCCATTTTCAAGCTTACAAAGATGCTTTGCATGAAGCACTATCCAAAATACGTGTGCCTTTCGCCTCCCCTGGCTGACCCAGGGGAAGAAAAGTCCTCTGAGAGCCATGACTTGTTCATCTTTGTTCTTTTTTCAAAAGCGAGGGGACTCCAACCACAGTCTCCCTCGTTTCCACTAATTGGGCCACACACACCCCACTTGACTGGCATCAGTTGACCCCCATTTTTAAGATGAAAAAGATGCTTTGCATGAAGCAGTATCCAAAATACGCATGCCTTTCGCCTCCCCTGGCTGACCCAGGGGAAGAAAAGTCCTCTGAGAGCCATGACTTGTTCATCTTGGTTCTTTTTTCAAAAGCGAGGGGACTCCAACCACAGTCTCCCTCGTTTCCACTAATTGGGCAACACACACCCCACTTGACTGGCATCAGTTGACCCCCATTTTCAAGATGAAAAAGATGCTTTGCATGAAGCACTCTCAAAAATACACGTGCCTTTCGCCTCCCCTGGATGACCCAGGGGAAGAAAAGTCCTCTGTGACCCATTACTTCCTCATATTGGTGAACGTTAGTATTTCCACATTGTCAGTGGACAGACGCGTGTGCTTATCTGTCAGCACACCCCCAGCAGCACTGCACACATTCCGAGAGAACGCTGGCTGCGGGACACAACAAGATCCTCAAGGCATACGTGGTGAGCTCAGTCAATTTATCCAGATTGGAAGCCTAAAATGAGCAAGGCTCAAGTTGCACAGTAATGGCATCGATGTTCCCTTGCATATACTCCTATATCTGTGTCTCCTCCTCTTTTTCCTTGTCCAGCTCTTTTGTTTTCGCATGAGTATATGTCCTTGTCACTTTCCCATGTGTTTGTGTTGTGATGTGAGTTGTTTGTCACCTTTTGGACACCTTTGAGGGTGTTTTCTAGGTGTTTTTATGTGTTTGTGATTGCCTCCCATTGTTTCCTATGGGGTTTTGAGTGGTTCGCCGAACCGAACTCGAACGAGACCTCTGTTCAGCGAACCAAACTCAAGCCGAACCGCGACCGGTTCACTCATCTCTAATCAAGATGAACAAATCTTGGATCCGCAAGGACTTTTCTACCCGTGTCATCCTGGGGAGAGTAAAGGATTGTGGATTTTTGATTGTGCTTCATGCAAATCAACATTTGAAGTTTGCTACTGTGGGACAATTTATGCCACTTAAGTGGTGTCTGTGGCAAATTGTTTGGAAAAAATGGAGACTCTTGTTGGAGTCCAATTGCTGTGTTTTAGATGATTTTAGAAGGGCATGACATGCCTATATCTGTGTCTCCTCCTCCTTTTACTCGTCCAGCTCTTTTCTTTCAGCATGAGTATATGAACTTGTCACTTTTCCATGTGTTTGTGGTGTCTTGTGAGTTGTTTGTCACCTTTTGGACACCTAAGAAGGTTTTTTTCTATGTGTTTGTATGTGTTTGTGTTTGTCTGCCATTGTTTTCAATGGGGTTCAAAGGTGTTCGTTGAACGCTCGTTGATCGTTCGACGAACGCACCGGCCGTTCAACGAACCGAACTCGAACACTAGGGGCGTGGCTCATCTCTAGACTTAAATACACTTTTTTCCCACACAAATTTTTGAACAACCAATCACACCCGGAAAAAAGTGACGCGCAACAGCTGGTACAAACCGGTTCTCACCAGCTGCACACCCGGAAAAAAGTGACGCGCAACAGCTGGTACAAATCGGTTCTCACCAGCTGCTTGCGTAACCTCATACTCATAGCACCTAGTAAAATTCAAAAATATAAACTCTTTCTTAACCTAGCCTGCTCATAACCTCAACCTAAGATGCCTGTGCGACCATGGCAACCCCCCGCTAGCTGCTATAGGGTTTTTTTCATTATTCAAAGCTGTCACAGTGTGGAATTCAACAAGTCAAGCACCTGCCACTTCTGGTTTTTGAGCATTCTGTTGGATGTGGTTCTGTGGCCCATCTCTGTTTTAATCTGGTGCTGTGTGGTGAAGCTCGGGCACTGAGAGCTGTAAGAGTTAACCGAGTAAACAGGCAGTTTAGGGGTATTTTTTAAAATTTGGTGGTCTGTGGTGGAATGTTGTCAATCTTGGCTCTGTTAGGAACTGAGCAAATTTGTTAAACTTCTTGTTCTGTGGGGGAATACTGGCAATCTTGTCTTTGTGGGGCATCTGTTTAAAGAGACTCTGTTGAGGTCTGTGTGTGGCGCCCTGGACAAGCCAGGACATCACAGGTACTGCAACAACACACCCCACAGCCTGTTTAGGCACATCAGTCACACACAAATCCTTGTTGCCTTCCTCCAGGGGCTGATGTCCACACCAGGTGGGGTGGAGCCAGGCGGTTGGCCCCACCCACTGAGGAGTTCACAGTCCTGGAGGCGGGAAAGGATGGGAGTGAAGTTAGGGAGAGTGAAGTGGAAGGAGTAAGTAGTAGGAGAGGAGCAGTCTGACCGTGTCCGGGTACGTGGCCCAGGCACATACAGCAAGGTTGGCAGACAGTGGTGACCGTCTGCAGGAGGGGCCAATCGACGCGGAACCATAGGACCGGGGATGGGCGGTGGCCCGTCGGTACCAAACCGGGGAGCGAAGAGAAGCCAGCACCATCCGGCAGGGCCTACGGTCAAATCCATTAGCGACGGGAACCTCCGGGGTTTCCCAGCAGCAAAGACCCGATTGAAGGCAACCGTTCAACCGTGAAGGGAAATACAGTCACCGCCAAGGCTACAGTTCCCAGGGCCAGAGCCTGCGGACAAAAGGGGCTCCCTCGGCATCTATCCACACTGGGGAACGGGTTACCGGTGGGAAGCCATCGGGGACGAAAACACACTACAGGTGCAGGGAAAGGCAGTCACCGCCAACCTACCGGGAGTGACCACCGCAGCCGGCTGCGGGACCCGTCCATCCAGCCGTTTGTTTTACCAACTAGACTTCGTATACATTATTGGCTGAGTGAGTACCACTGTGCCGTCTGGCACCGCACTGCCCCCGCGACCCTGCACCTCACCCAAACCCTGCCATCCACTTTCCAGTTACCCTCACCGGGCCCCGGGACCACCAAAACCCCCTACCCACGGAGGGGTGAGAAACATCTTGGCTGCTCCCTGTCATCGCTCCTGGGATCCCCGTCCAGAGCAGCGGTGGTGTCCCAACCTCACCACAAACCGTGGGTGGCGTCACGGACCGACTACCCAAACCCCAAAAACTATCTCCTTTTCACTCACGGGCGAGGAGCACCGCCCAAGTCCCCGAGCGTTAGCGAGAGCGCAGCGGCGGCGGCCTCCTCCCCGCCCGTGACATATGTTTTACATTTACTCTCTGTGGTTAAACTTGGCAAAGTTGTGTGTGTGAGGCAACTCTTGTATCCTAGATTTGAAATTTACACTCTGTGGTTAAGCGGCCTATCTTGACTGTGTGGGTGAACTGGGAATACATGCTCTGTGAGGGCCTTTTTTAAATTGTTGGTCTCTGGAGAATCTCTTAAATCTATCTCTGTGGGGTCACTGTTAAAATTTTTAGTTTCTTTACTTGCTATTTAACCATAATTGCTATGGTGACAGAAGCCCTTTAAGTCATTTATCTATCCACATTTGTTTGCAGGGCAAATTTCCTAGTCTTACCCCTATTTAGGTTCCTTTTGCAGCCCCCTAGTCCTTACTACAACCATTTTACAGCTCCAAAGTTAGCATACCATTTGACTTGTATGAAGTTTGTTGTTCGGAGTCAAGTTCGGTGTCAAGTCAAGCTGGCAGAACCCAATTTGGTTTTTTTCCCGTGCTGGTTCAGCTAACCTGATTATCCACGGGTTCACCCCTACCTTCTAGTAATAAAATGTCCAAGGATAAAAAGAAACTACTATATATAAGCCAGTGCCGAAATCGGTTCCTGTTCTGATGAAGGAGTGGGTTTCACTCCGAAATGTGTAAAAAAAGCACCTTTTCATCCACTTCACGGACTGGACCTTTGTTTTATTCACACCAGAGCAGATTGCTCTACATTTCTCCCAGTTTCTAGGGGGTAGTAATGGCAGATTGTCATGCGTTTGGTTGCAGGGTAGTGAGATTGACGTTCTCCCCGCATCCCCATTCCTGCATCTGGATTGGCTTCTGCTGCTGGCTCTATCGCTGCTGTACGGCGTGTCACTCACCCTGTCTGCTGTGTTGAGCATTCCTCCACCTCTTTCTTCTCCTGGCACCTGCATTATCTGAGCAGGTCCTCTGGGAGCACGCTTAGGTGGCGCGCGCCGCACTCTGCTATGATTTAAAGGAACAGTACACCTTTTCTTTGTTATGCTGATTCTGATAGTAGGATTTCTCCCTGCTTATAAGGCATCTATTCCCTATGGGTGGTGCCTAGGCAATGTGCTCATTCCTTTAGAACTTTGCTAGGGTTCAGGTCCTTTACTGCAGTGCTCTGTGCTCACTGACTGTGCTCTGTTCTGCTGTGCAAGATACTTACTTCTTTCTCTCCACAAAATCCCCAGCAGCCGGTCCATCATTCCTTGCTTTACTTTATGTCCCAGATTCCACTACTGCTGTCTTAACCCTTGAGGTGATCTTGGAACATTCAAAATTCCTAAAACATTTTCTTAGTGCACACAACATTATCATCATAGTATCATAGTATCATAGTATCATAGTTTTTAAGGTTGAAGGGAGACTCTAAGTCCATCTAGTTCAACCCGTAGCCTAACATGTTGATCCAGAGGAAGGCAAAAAAAAACCCCAATGTGGCAAACAAGTTCCAATGGGGAAAAAATTTCCTTCCTGACTCCACATCCGGCAATCAGACTGGTTCCCTGGATCAATACCCTGTCATAAAATCTAATATACATAACTGGTTATAGATAATTTAGTTACAAAAAAATATATAATAGATGGAGAAAGACTGAACTTGATGGTCCTAAGTAGTTTTTCAACCTAAAGTCTGTAACTATGTTGGATACAAAGCATTTTCCAAAATGTTTAAACCACCCTGATTGGTACCATATATTTTTGTTCTGATGGTTGATGAGGCAAGGAAAGAGTTTGCTTTTCAATCAACACCTAATACTAAGTGACTTCTTATTAAAATTGCAATAATTAAATAAATGCTGTAGATTTACATAAAACCCCATTAAAAAAACATGAAAAGATTGCTAATTCACAGGTTCTTTAAGCATGTAATCATGAAAAAGCTTTCCTGATTGTGAGGGCTAAATTATCCTACATATTATAATGGTAAATGGTGAGCAATTCACTCTAATTATTGTATAGAGTCCCCTACAAGGCAAAGATTAATAACATATTATTTTAAGTGAAACATACATGAGTAGAATAAAGATGAAGGCTTAGAACTTATCAGTTAGGAAGGCCATTTATTCTACTGTGCACTGAAAATTGTTGTTAACAAGATATAGTTGCAGGCCATCTCAAATAATCCTGCATAAATCTTCTAAAATAGGAAACGCAATATAGTGCTTTAAATTATCTATTTATTGTAGCAATTACTAGAGTTGAGCGCGGTTCGTGGTTCGTGGTTCTCCAGTTCGCTGTTCGAGTGATTTTGGGGGCTGTTCTAGATCGAACTAGAACTCGAGCTTTTTGCTAAAGCTCGATAGTTCTAGTTACGTTCGAGAACAGTTCTAGCAGCAAAAAGTCAAGCTAATTACTAGCTGGCTTTCCGCTGTAATAGAGTAAGTCACTCTGTGACTCACACTATTATGAAATCTCAGTGTATAGTGTGCGGGAACAGCGCGTTCAGATCACTGCTGCTGGGATAATGGCGATCGCCATTTTTTTTTTCTGTTCTTCCTTCCCTCCCTAAGCGCGCGTGTAGTGGGGCGGGCCAGCATGTCAGCCAATCCCAGACACACACACAGCTAAATTAGATAACATAAAATACAGAAATGCTCTTCATGTGTATTATAGGTTGACCGACACCACCATATCAACAATTTATGAACAAAATTGACTCAGTCCAAAAGTTTATATAATATAGCAATAATGCAAACAAGTGTTTGAAAAAATACAAAAGTATTTATTAATCAGTGTGACACATAAAGGACATGCACAGAAGAATAGTGAGTTAAAATCAAGACAGCAAGACAAGGGGCAGTGTTACAAGCGGTGGGGCCTTGTTTGGAATTATATATCCCACATAAAATGGGCCACAATGGAAAAAAGAAGGCTCAACCTTATAAACATGTTAGAAAACCATCATAGCAGGGATCAAATGGCAGTGATTTGTGGCATGGTAGTGAACCAGAATCTTAATGTGGTCATAAGCATGTATCAGAATAAATCACAAAGGATAAGTACTAGCAAGATATATATATATATATATATACATACTGGGTTGTACCCAGGTGGAAACAACCACCTAAATAACAAAGGTGAATTCCTGTGATTAAGAATATATAACTGTTAATTGATAAATGGTATTTGCAACAAGACTAAATAGTCTGGCCAGCCACAAAACAGTGCCATTAATACATCACATAGGCTAAATAGCCATTAAATAAACAAAGATCCACTGATCACTGCAAGAAAAACCGGGAGCTAAATAGAGGGATAGTACCCACCAGTATAAAAAGGCCCCACCGGAGTACACCGCCCACACCTGACGCGCGTTTCGCAACGGCTTCGTCGGAGGTGTAAGGAGCGGTGAGTCCGGTGGCCTTAAATCATCCCCCAGTGTCACCTACCAGCCTATGGCGGCGCACGCCGGCCCGGAGGCGCCCATCACCACCCGCGCCCAAGCGTCCAGGAGTCCATGGTGCGCAACCGCGAACCACGGGCGCCTATTGGACACTGGGCGCAGGGGGGAGGAGACCCCCTGGGGCCGGCGCGCGCACAGGCCAGAGGTAAACACTTACCCGTCTCTAGTGGCGCGTGTCAGCACAGCAATGCCCATCCCCATCAGCACGGCGGAATCCAGGAGACCACAGTGCGCAGCCGCAACTTATGGGCACCTATTGGATGTCAGGTGCTGAGGGGAGGGGAATCACGGAGCCAGCGCGCGCACAGACATAAGGCTGAGGGCGACATATTAGAGAAGGGCAAAAAAAAAAAAGCATGCAAATGGATAATCAAAAACACATAAACATACTTTGTCCATGGATTCAGCATATGCTCCATGTCGTAGAGTCAGTATATCAACAAGGAACCATAACTACTTGAAAATGAAAGACCATATTGATATAATGGAAATTTCCAGGTGTCTTCATAGAGATGTATCGTCAGATGTAGATTCATCAGCAAAAGTTATGCCAAAAGGGAGAGGGAAGATGAGAAGGAGGGGGAGAGGGGCGAAGACCACCGGATCTATGGAAAAAATAGACAAATTAAAATCAAAGTTTTTTGGCAAGGGACATCAGCACCACAAAATGCCACATAAAATGTGCAAAATGCACACATGTAATATTAGGATAAGTGAAATGAACTGCAGGACAAGAGAGCAATCATCAACACAGGAACGATTTGAAGCTGACAACATCGTTTACTCCTAATGGCTTTACAGTATTTAAAATGGTAATCCATCTGGCCTCCTTTTTAAACAAATTGTTTTTAGTATCACCTCCTCTTATCCACAGGTTTACCTTATCAATGCCATGGAATTTCAGACATCTCCAATTGCAACCATGTTTTTCTTTGAAGTGCTTGGGAATATTTTTAAGTAGGGATATCTCATCAGGCTTCTGGAGCTTGGCCGCGTTTTTAATATTGCGGACATGCTCCAGAATCCGTACCCTTAATTCACGTGTAGTGAGGCCTATGTAAATTAGGCCACATGGACAAGTGGCCCAATATACAACATTAGAGGACCGACAATTGATAAAATGCATAATGCGATATGTCTTTGAACGTGAGGACTTCTAAAAATCATAGGCCCGGTCCATCTGTGGACATGCGCCACAGTCATCACATGAGACAGATCCAATTCTGGGGCTGCCGCATGTCAGGAATGTGGCACTGGGCTTAGGTGTATAATGGCTCCTCACAATTAGGTCTCCCAATGTCCTAGATCTCCTGGGGGTAATGGCGGGTCTAGATGTTAAAATGGAGGCAAGATCATGATCAGCCACTAAGATAGGCCAGTATTTAGATATTATTGTTGACATTTCACGCCATTGTGCGTGATATGGCGTGATCAGACGGATCATATCATCAGTGGCCTTGGGTTTGGTCCTGAGGAGATCATCAAGGACCGATCCCTTGGCCCTATCATAGCCTTTTTGAATGGTCTGGCGAGAGTAATGTCTTGCCTCAAACCTTCAAGTCAGATTGTGCGATTGCTTCTCAAACAAGGCGTCACTCGAGCAGATTCTGCGCGCCCTTAGGAACTGCCCAGTGGGAACTGAATTGATTACCTGAAACGGATGTGATGATTTGGTTGCAGTAGTCTTGCGGTGAATATAGGTGCAAAGCGAACCATCCTCTCCCCTGGTGATTAAGACATCCAAAAACTCGATTTTTTTCAGCACTGGAGACAAAGGTAAGTTTGATATTTTTAGTATTGACGTTGAGTCGCTGCATAAATAAGTCTAACTGGTGGACCCCCCCTGCCAAATCAAAAAAATATCGTCAATAAAGCACAGCCACATGTGGACTGCGCCAAATTGAGAATCCAGAAAAATAATGGACCGTTCCCAATGTCCAAGAAAGAGGTTCGCATATGAGGGCGCACAAGACGCCCCCATCGTGACTCCTCTCTCTTGGAGATAGAAACGGTCCTTAAATAAAAAGAAATTATGGGTAAGAATAAACTTAAGTAATGAAAGGAGGAGGTCCACCAGTTCATCATCAAGACTGGTAGTGCGGAGAAAAAAATTCTGCCGCCTCAATACCACCATCGTGATTAATGGACGTATACAGCGACTCAACGTCAGCTGTCACCATTATTATGTCCGTCTCCAATACCAAACCATCCAGCCTGTTTAATAGTTGGAGTCACGAATATAAGATGGTAAATTAATCACCAGGGGCTGGAGGTAGTGGTCCAAAAACCTACATGCTGGCTCGCAAAAATTGTTGTTACCGGAGACGATAGGTCTCCCTGGTGGGCATGTTAGGCTTTTATGCACCTTGGGAAGAAAATACATGGTTGGGGTGGTAGGAAATTTAACCAGTAATCCTTCAAATATGGATTTTGGAATGATACCCTTCTCATAAGCTGATTGAAGGATATCAAGGAGTTCGCCCTGAAAACGATTGGAGGGGCTACTTTTTAGTTTAGAATAGCATGACCTGTCGTTTAATTGCCTAAAGGCCTCTATCTCATACTTCTCCTTAGACCACGAAACGACATTTCCACCCTTATCAGCCTGTTTTCTAACTAGATCATCCATTCTCTGGAGTTCCCTTAGAGCTTTTCGCTGTTGACCATTCAGATTATCATGAGTTCTTCTTCTGATAATCCTCTGAGCTCTTGGGACACTTATTTTGTAAACATATCGATAGAAGGACAGGCTGACAAAGGTGGGAAGGCAGTTGAGCATCTATTGATGTGTGCGGGGAACGTGGAACATGATCCACTATCCTGTTCCGCAAGGAGAGATTCCAGGACCCTTAGGGTATGTGCGCACGTTGCTTTTTACCTGCTTTTTACCTGCTTTTTTGCTGCTTTTTCTTCTGCGCTGTTTAATTCCAAAATGGATGTGTTCTTCTATTCAAGCAAAGTCTATGGGAATTTGGGTTTCTTGTTCACACTATGTTGTTCAAAATGCTGCCCTTTTTGTGGCAGAACTTTGGTCAAAAACTCAGCTTTTCAAAGAAGCAACATGTCAATTGTTTTTGCCATTTGGGTTTTGCACTGCAAAGCTGAGTTTTTGACCAAAGTTCTGCCACAAAAAGGCAGCATTTTGAACAACATAGTGTGAACAAGAAACCCAAATTCCCATAGACTTTGCTTGAATAGAAGAACACATCCATTTTGGCATTAAACAGCGCAGAAGAAAAAGCAGCAAAAAAGCAGGTAAAAAGCAGGTAAAAAGCAACGTGCGCACATACCCTAAATGCTTCACGTTCATCTTTGGATAAATCCATGTCAGAACCATGATGTCTACTGGAATGATACTTTTTCAAGAGAACCTTACGGCTAAAAAGCTGCAGGTCTTTGACAGTGGTGAAATAGTCAAAGTTAGCTACCGGAGAGAAGGAGAGACCTAATTTTAAAACATCAGTCTGGTCCTTTGTAAGGATTCGATCAATGAGGTTAATTACCTTCAGTGAATCCAGTTGATCTCGGGCATTCCCTTTATCCAGATGTTTTTTCTTTTTGGATGAATTCCTGGTCTCCATGCGGTTGTAATTGTAGCCATATTTGCCTGGACCTTTTTTATGGCCCATGGATCTGAGAGAGCCCTCACCTGAAGATATAGAATCAATCGTATTTTGGGAAGATCTACTGATGGACCCAGATCGAGATGTCTGATTGTGATGCCACTTGAAAACAAGACCATTCTTGTAGTCATTGACATCACGCAGAAATTTTTGGCCCTTCAATTGCTTGATTTCAATTTCCCATTTATCAAGATCTAATTTTAAATCATTCTCAAGGGTTAACAGACTATCTTTAGACATATTTTGCTTAATTTCACCATTAATTTTCTCAATTTGCCTTTCAAGCTCTTCAATTTTGCGTTTGTCTGCTCCTATTAATAACTCAATCATAGTACGAGAGCAAATTTTGCAAGTTTCCTCCCATCTGGATTTGAATGTTAAGTCCTCAACTGGGTATGATGGAAAAATCTGGACACGAAGTCCTCTTGGGACTATGTCCCTGCTCAGATACTGTTCAAGTGAGGCCTTGTTCCACCAGGTTTTTAACCTTTTGTGCATGAGGCCCCTAAGTTGAACCTGCAGTTCACGACACTAGGGTGGGGGTGTGGGGTATTCACAAGTGGCAGTGGTGCCGGTGTCCGTGCCAAAAACGTCCTTGATCTGTGCTGCCCAATCTGCATCACGGCCACGAAAGTCCATTATAGGACCTGTATTCATCCAAAAAATGAGATAAATTAGATAACATGAAATACAGAAATGCATCATATGTGTATTATAGGTTGACCGAAACCACCATATCAACAATTTATGAACAAAATTGACTCAGTCCAAAAGTTTATATAATATAGCAATAATGCAAACAAGTGTTTGAAAAAATACTAAAGTATTTATTAATCAGTGTGACACATAAAGGACATGCACAGAAGAATAGTGAGTTAAAATCAAGACAGCAAGACAAGGGGCAGTGTTACAAGCGGTGGGGCCTTGTTTGGAATTATATATCCCACATAAAATGGGCCACAATGGAAAAAAGAAGGCTCAACCTTATAAACATGTTAGAAAACCATCATAGCAGGGATCAAATGGCAGTGATTTGTGGCATGGAAGTGAACCAGAATCTTAATGTGGTCATAAGCATGTATCAGAATAAATCACAAAGGATAAGTACTAGCAAGATATATATATATACATATATACTGGGTTGTACCCAGGTGGAAACAACCACCTAAATAACAAAGGTAAATTCCTGTGATTAAGAATGTATAACTGCTAATTGATAAATGGTATATGCAACAAGACTAAATAGTCTGGCCAGCCACAAAACAGTGCCATTAATACATCACATAGGCTAAATAGCCATTAAATAAACAAAGATCCACTGATCGCTGCAAGAAAAACAGGGAGCTAAATAGAGGGATAGATACACACACAGCTAAGTGGACTTTTAGCCAGAGAAGCAACAGATGTCCATGTCACATGTCCCTGCATTATAAAAACGGACATTTTGTTCCAGCACGGCATTATCTGCCTTCTGCGTCTGGATGTCAGTCACCTCTCATGCAGCTCCTGTCGCCGATACTACTGTGTACACTCTACACACAGCGCTATACAGAATAGAGATAGAAGTTTCTTTCAGCCCTTGTAAGGGCTAATTACAGCAGGCTCAGAGCCATAGGTGACAGTCAGGTCCGTGGAAAGAGTTTTGAACAGCTACAGATAAGAGCGTCTGTGTAGCTAAGGTCAGGGAGTTCCTTGCTGCAATTCACCATTAGGATGGATAGAAAGTGAGGCTTCCTTTCCTCTACACTGACCCACAACCCGGCCACTGTACCCTCCTGCCCTTTGCACACTCAAGCTCATTGTTACTAAGCCATTATACTAGCAAACACTGAGGAAACTTAGTGGCATCCTAAAAGTGGCTGTTGGACTTCAATAGTGTCCCACTAGTGCAAATCAATTTGCAGCACCTCTGCATTGCACACTCAAGCTCATTGTTACAAAGCCATTATATTACCAAACACTGAGGAAACTTAGTGGCATCCTAAAAGTGGCTGTTGGACTTCATTATTGTCCCACTAGTGCAAAGATATTTGCAGCACGTCTGCCTGCATTCCACACTCAAGCTCATTGTTACTAAGCCATTATACTAGCAAACACTGAGGAAACTTAGTGGCATCCTAAACGTGGCTGTTGGACTTCATTAGTGTCCCACTGGTGCAAATCTATTTGCAGCACCTCTGCATTGCACTCAAGCTCATTGTTCCAAAGCCATTAGAATACCAAACAGGGAGGAAACTTAGTGGCATCCTAAAAGTGGCTGTTGGACTTCATTAGTGTCCCACTGGTGCAAATCTATTTGCAGCACCTCTGCATTGCACACTCAAGCTCATTGTTACAAAGCCATTATAATACCAAACACTGAGGAACTTAGTGGCATCCTAAAAGTGGCTGTTGGACTTCATTAGTGTCCCACTGATGCAAATCTATTTGCAGCACCTCTGCATTGCACACTCAAGCTCATTGTTACAAAGCCATTATAATACCAAACACTGAGGAAACTTAGTGGCATTAAAAAGTGGCTGTTGGACTTCATTAGTGTCCCACTGGTGCAAATCTATTTGCAGCACCTCTGCATTCCACACTGAAACTCATTTTTACTAAGCTATTATAATACCAAACACTGAGGAAACTTAGTGGCATCCTAAAAGTGGCTGTTGGACTTCATTAGTGTCCCACTGGTGCACATCTATTTGCAGCACCTCTGCATTGCACACTCAAACTCATTTTTACTAAGCTATTATACTAGCAAACTGTGCTGCCAGTTTAAGGGCCATAGTTTCATTGTCCGGGATAGTTATTGTTGTTTATTCTGCTGTCAATAAAGGTAGACCACCGCTGCAATCTACACCACCTCTCAATTTTTACTACCACATATTAAGTGTACATTCTTGTTGTATTACTCACAGCAAGTTGGGCTGCAGTGTGTACATCGCCCTGGCCAAAAACTGATGCTCTAGCAGGATACAGCTAAACCCCCACTAAGTGAAGGCATCACAGGTGCAGGAGAAGCAGATCACACACACACCTTCATGGAATGGAGGGGAGGTGACTGCTAGATGATAAAACTGCACACAAGTGGCTTGCATAGAGCGCTGTTCACATGCAGATGACACAGTCACAAACCCGCAGCCTATTAGGTAACGCCCTTCTATTAGATCAGGCGGGCTGCCAAGCCGTACTCCACTGTGTATCATGCACGGACAGACACTCTACAATGCAAGGCCCAACAGAAAGGGGCCTGGCTGTATCCTGTACAAACAAAAAAATATGAGGTTTTTGTTGGTATTTATGGCCATAAAACGTAAGCCTACACCCTCGTCAAGGGACCTCATGTCTGTAGGTCCCTACACTAAATATAAAAAAAGCAACAATAAGAGGATAATGTCCTCCAAAAATCAAGTATTACTCACAGCAAGTTGGGCTGCAGTGTGTACATCGCCCTGGCCAAAAACTGATGCTCTAGCAGGATACAGCTAAACCCCCACTAAGTGAAGGCATCACAGGTGCAGGAGAAGCAGATCACACACACACCTTCATGGAATGGAGGGGAGGTGACTGCTAGATGATAAAACTGCACACAAGTGGCTTGCATAGAGCGCTGTTCACATGCAGATGACACAGTCACAAACCCGCAGCCTATTAGGTAACGCCCTTCTATTAGATCAGGCGGGCTGCCAAGCCGTACTCCACTGTATATCATGCACGGACAGACACTCTACAATGCAAGGCCCAACAGAAAGGGGCCTGGCTGTATCCTGTACAAACAAAAAAATATGAGGTTTTTGTTGGTATTTATGGCCATAAAACGTAAGCCTACACCCTCGTCAAGGGACCTCATGTCTGTAGGTCCCTACACTAAATATAAAAAAAGCAACAATAAGAGGATAATGTCCTCCAAAAATCAAGTATTACTCACAGCAAGTTGGGCTGCAGTGTGTACATCGCCCTGGCCAAAAACTGATGCTCTAGCAGGATACAGCTAAACCCCCACTAAGTGAAGGCATCACAGGTGCAGGAGAAGCAGATCACACACACACCTTCATGGAATGGAGGGCAGGTGACTGCTAGATGATAAAACTGCACACAAGTGGCTTGCATAGAGCGCTGTTCACATGCAGATGACACAGTCACAAACCCGCAGCCTATTAGGTAACGCCCTTCTATTAGATCAGGCGGGCTGCCAAGCCGTACTCCACTGTATATCATGCACGGACAGACACTCTACAATGCAAGGCCCAACAGAAAGGGGCCTGGCTGTATCCTGTACAAACAAAAAAATATGAGGTTTTTGTTGGTATTTATGGCCATAAAACGTAAGCCTACACCCTCGTCAAGGGACCTCATGTCTGTAGGTCCCTACACTAAATATAAAAAAAGCAACAATAAGAGGATAATGTCCTCCAAAAATCAAGTATTACTCACAGCAAGTTGGGCTGCAGTGTGTACATCGCCCTGGCCAAAAACTGATGCTCTAGCAGGATACAGCTAAACCCCCACTAAGTGAAGGCATCACAGGTGCAGGAGAAGCAGATCACACACACACCTTCATGGAATGGAGGGGAGGTGACTGCTAGATGATAAAACTGCACACAAGTGGCTTGCATAGAGCGCTGTTCACATGCAGATGACACAGTCACAAACCCGCAGCCTATTAGGTAACGCCCTTCTATTAGATCAGGCGGGCTGCCAAGCCGTACTCCACTGTATATCATGCACGGACAGACACTCTACAATGCAAGGCCCAACAGAAAGGGGCCTGGCTGTATCCTGTACAAACAAAAAAATATGAGGTTTTTGTTGGTATTTATGGCCATAAAACGTAAGCCTACACCCTCGTCAAGGGACCTCATGTCTGTAGGTCCCTACACTAAATATAAAAAAAGCAACAATAAGAGGATAATGTCCTCCAAAAATCAAGTATTACTCACAGCAAGTTGGGCTGCAGTGTGTACATCGCCCTGGCCAAAAACTGATGCTCTAGCAGGATACAGCTAAACCCCCACTAAGTGAAGGCATCACAGGTGCAGGAGAAGCAGATCACACACACACCTTCATGGAATGGAGGGGAGGTGACTGCTAGATGATAAAACTGCACACAAGTGGCTTGCATAGAGCGCTGTTCACATGCAGATGACACAGTCACAAACCCGCAGCCTATTAGGTAACGCCCTTCTATTAGATCAGGCGGGCTGCCAAGCCGTACTCCACTGTATATCATGCACGGACAGACACTCTACAATGCAAGGCCCAACAGAAAGGGGCCTGGCTGTATCCTGTACAAACAAAAAAATATGAGGTTTTTGTTGGTATTTATGGCCATAAAACGTAAGCCTACACCCTCGTCAAGGGACCTCATGTCTGTAGGTCCCTACACTAAATATAAAAAAAGCAACAATAAGAGGATAATGTCCTCCAAAAATCAAGTATTACTCACAGCAAGTTGGGCTGCAGTGTGTACATCGCCCTGGCCAAAAACTGATGCTCTAGCAGGATACAGCTAAACCCCCACTAAGTGAAGGCATCACAGGTGCAGGAGAAGCAGATCACACACACACCTTCATGGAATGGAGGGGAGGTGACTGCTAGATGATAAAACTGCACACAAGTGGCTTGCATAGAGCGCTGTTCACATGCAGATGACACAGTCACAAACCCGCAGCCTATTAGGTAACGCCCTTCTATTAGATCAGGCGGGCTGCCAAGCCGTACTCCACTGTATATCATGCACGGACAGACACTCTACAATGCAAGGCCCAACAGAAAGGGGCCTGGCTGTATCCTGTACAAACAAAAAAATATGAGGTTTTTGTTGGTATTTATGGCCATAAAACGTAAGCCTACACCCTCGTCAAGGGACCTCATGTCTGTAGGTCCCTACACTAAATATAAAAAAAGCAACAATAAGAGGATAATGTCCTCCAAAAATCAAGTATTACTCACAGCAAGTTGGGCTGCAGTGTGTACATCGCCCTGGCCAAAAACTGATGCTCTAGCAGGATACAGCTAAACCCCCACTAAGTGAAGGCATCACAGGTGCAGGAGAAGCAGATCACACACACACCTTCATGGAATGGAGGGGAGGTGACTGCTAGATGATAAAACTGCACACAAGTGGCTTGCATAGAGCGCTGTTCACATGCAGATGACACAGTCACAAACCCGCAGCCTATTAGGTAACGCCCTTCTATTAGATCAGGCGGGCTGCCAAGCCGTACTCCACTGTATATCATGCACGGACAGACACTCTACAATGCAAGGCCCAACAGAAAGGGGCCTGGCTGTATCCTGTACAAACAAAAAAATATGAGGTTTTTGTTGGTATTTATGGCCATAAAACGTAAGCCTACACCCTCGTCAAGGGACCTCATGTCTGTAGGTCCCTACACTAAATATAAAAAAAGCAACAATAAGAGGATAATGTCCTCCAAAAATCAAGTATTACTCACAGCAAGTTGGGCTGCAGTGTGTACATCGCCCTGGCCAAAAACTGATGCTCTAGCAGGATACAGCTAAACCCCCACTAAGTGCTTTTTTTATATTTAGTGTAGGGACCTACAGACATGAGGTCCCTTGACGAGGGTGTAGGCTTACGTTTTATGGCCATAAATACCAACAAAAACCTCATATTTTTTTGTTTGTACAGGATACAGCCAGGCCCCTTTCTGTTGGGCCTTGCATTGTAGAGTGTCTGTCCGTGCATGATATACAGTGGAGTACGGCTTGGCAGCCCGCCTGATCTAATAGAAGGGCGTTACCTAATAGGCTGCGGGTTTGTGACTGTGTCATCTGCATGTGAACAGCGCTCTATGCAAGCCACTTGTGTGCAGTTTTATCATCTAGCAGTCACCTCCCCTCCATTCCATGAAGGTGTGTGTGTGATCTGCTTCTCCTGCACCTGTGATGCCTTCACTTAGTGGGGGTTTAGCTGTATCCTGCTAGAGCATCAGTTTTTGGCCAGGGCGATGTACACACTGCAGCCCAACTTGCTGTGAGTAATACTTGATTTTTGGAGGACATTATCCTCTTATTGTTGCTTTTTTTATATTTAGTGTAGGGACCTACAGACATGAGGTCCCTTGACGAGGGTGTAGGCTTACGTTTTATGGCCATAAATACCAACAAAAACCTCATATTTTTTTGTTTGTACAGGATACAGCCAAGCCCCTTTCTGTTGGGCCTTGCATTGTAGAGTGTCTGTCCGTGCATGATATACAGTGGAGTACGGCTTGGCAGCCCGCCTGATCTAATAGAAGGGCGTTACCTAATAGGCTGCGGGTTTGTGACTGTGTCATCTGCATGTGAACAGCGCTCTATGCAAGCCACTTGTGTGCAGTTTTATCATCTAGCAGTCACCTCCCCTCCATTCCATGAAGGTGTGTGTGTGATCTGCTTCTCCTGCACCTGTGATGCCTTCACTTAGTGGGGGTTTAGCTGTATCCTGCTAGAGCATCAGTTTTTGGCCAGGGCGATGTACACACTGCAGCCCAACTTGCTGTGAGTAATACTTGATTTTTGGAGGACATTATCCTCTTATTGTTGCTTTTTTTATATTTAGTGTAGGGACCTACAGACATGAGGTCCCTTGACGAGGGTGTAGGCTTACGTTTTATGGCCATAAATACCAACAAAAACCTCATATTTTTTGTTTGTACAGGATACAGCCAGGCCCCTTTCTGTTGGGCCTTGCATTGTAGAGTGTCTGTCCGTGCATGATATACAGTGGAGTACGGCTTGGCAGCCCGCCTGATCTAATAGAAGGGCGTTACCTAATAGGCTGCGGGTTTGTGACTGTGTCATCTGCATGTGAACAGCGCTCTATGCAAGCCACTTGTGTGCAGTTTTATCATCTAGCAGTCACCTCCCCTCCATTCCATGAAGGTGTGTGTGTGATCTGCTTCTCCTGCACCTGTGATGCCTTCACTTAGTGGGGGTTTAGCTGTATCCTGCTAGAGCATCAGTTTTTGGCCAGGGCGATGTACACACTGCAGCCCAACTTGCTGTGAGTAATACTTGATTTTTGGAGGACATTATCCTCTTATTGTTGCTTTTTTTATATTTAGTGTAGGGACCTACAGACATGAGGTCCCTTGACGAGGGTGTAGGCTTACGTTTTATGGCCATAAATACCAACAAAAACCTCATATTTTTTTGTTTGTACAGGATACAGCCAGGCCCCTTTCTGTTGGGCCTTGCATTGTAGAGTGTCTGTCCGTGCATGATATACAGTGGAGTACGGCTTGGCAGCCCGCCTGATCTAATAGAAGGGCGTTACCTAATAGGCTGCGGGTTTGTGACTGTGTCATCTGCATGTGAACAGCGCTCTATGCAAGCCACTTGTGTGCAGTTTTATCATCTAGCAGTCACCTCCCCTCCATTCCATGAAGGTGTGTGTGTGATCTGCTTCTCCTGCACCTGTGATGCCTTCACTTAGTGGGGGTTTAGCTGTATCCTGCTAGAGCATCAGTTTTTGGCCAGGGCGATGTACACACTGCAGCCCAACTTGCTGTGAGTAATACTTGATTTTTGGAGGACATTATCCTCTTATTGTTGCTTTTTTTATATTTAGTGTAGGGACCTACAGACATGAGGTCCCTTGACGAGGGTGTAGGCTTACGTTTTATGGCCATAAATACCAACAAAAACCTCATATTTTTTTGTTTGTACAGGATACAGCCAGGCCCCTTTCTGTTGGGCCTTGCATTGTAGAGTGTCTGTCCGTGCATGATATACAGTGGAGTACGGCTTGGCAGCCCGCCTGATCTAATAGAAGGGCGTTACCTAATAGGCTGCGGGTTTGTGACTGTGTCATCTGCATGTGAACAGCGCTCTATGCAAGCCACTTGTGTGCAGTTTTATCATCTAGCAGTCACCTCCCCTCCATTCCATGAAGGTGTGTGTGTGATCTGCTTCTCCTGCACCTGTGATGCCTTCACTTAGTGGGGGTTTAGCTGTATCCTGCTAGAGCATCAGTTTTTGGCCAGGGCGATGTACACACTGCAGCCCAACTTGCTGTGAGTAATACTTGATTTTTGGAGGACATTATCCTCTTATTGTTGCTTTTTTTATATTTAGTGTAGGGACCTACAGACATGAGGTCCCTTGACGAGGGTGTAGGCTTACGTTTTATGGCCATAAATACCAACAAAAACCTCATATTTTTTTGTTTGTACAGGATACAGCCAGGCCCCTTTCTGTTGGGCCTTGCATTGTAGAGTGTCTGTCCGTGCATGATATACAGTGGAGTACGGCTTGGCAGCCCGCCTGATCTAATAGAAGGGCGTTACCTAATAGGCTGCGGGTTTGTGACTGTGTCATCTGCATGTGAACAGCGCTCTATGCAAGCCACTTGTGTGCAGTTTTATCATCTAGCAGTCACCTCCCCTCCATTCCATGAAGGTGTGTGTGTGATCTGCTTCTCCTGCACCTGTGATGCCTTCACTTAGTGGGGGTTTAGCTGTATCCTGCTAGAGCATCAGTTTTTGGCCAGGGCGATGTACACACTGCAGCCCAACTTGCTGTGAGTAATACTTGATTTTTGGAGGACATTATCCTCTTATTGTTGCTTTTTTTATATTTAGTGTAGGGACCTACAGACATGAGGTCCCTTGACGAGGGTGTAGGCTTACGTTTTATGGCCATAAATACCAACAAAAACCTCATATTTTTTTGTTTGTACAGGATACAGCCAGGCCCCTTTCTGTTGGGCCTTGCATTGTAGAGTGTCTGTCCGTGCATGATATACAGTGGAGTACGGCTTGGCAGCCCGCCTGATCTAATAGAAGGGCGTTACCTAATAGGCTGCGGGTTTGTGACTGTGTCATCTGCATGTGAACAGCGCTCTATGCAAGCCACTTGTGTGCAGTTTTATCATCTAGCAGTCACCTCCCCTCCATTCCATGAAGGTGTGTGTGTGATCTGCTTCTCCTGCACCTGTGATGCCTTCACTTAGTGGGGGTTTAGCTGTATCCTGCTAGAGCATCAGTTTTTGGCCAGGGCGATGTACACACTGCAGCCCAACTTGCTGTGAGTAATACTTGATTTTTGGAGGACATTATCCTCTTATTGTTGCTTTTTTTATATTTAGTGTAGGGACCTACAGACATGAGGTCCCTTGACGAGGGTGTAGGCTTACGTTTTATGGCCATAAATACCAACAAAAACCTCATATTTTTTTGTTTGTACAGGATACAGCCAGGCCCCTTTCTGTTGGGCCTTGCATTGTAGAGTGTCTGTCCGTGCATGATATACAGTGGAGTACGGCTTGGCAGCCCGCCTGATCTAATAGAAGGGCGTTACCTAATAGGCTGCGGGTTTGTGACTGTGTCATCTGCATGTGAACAGCGCTCTATGCAAGCCACTTGTGTGCAGTTTTATCATCTAGCAGTCACCTCCCCTCCATTCCATGAAGGTGTGTGTGTGATCTGCTTCTCCTGCACCTGTGATGCCTTCACTTAGTGGGGGTTTAGCTGTATCCTGCTAGAGCATCAGTTTTTGGCCAGGGCGATGTACACACTGCAGCCCAACTTGCTGTGAGTAATACTTGATTTTTGGAGGACATTATCCTCTTATTGTTGCTTTTTTTATATTTAGTGTAGGGACCTACAGACATGAGGTCCCTTGACGAGGGTGTAGGCTTACGTTTTATGGCCATAAATACCAACAAAAACCTCATATTTTTTTGTTTGTACAGGATACAGCCAGGCCCCTTTCTGTTGGGCCTTGCATTGTAGAGTGTCTGTCCGTGCATGATATACAGTGGAGTACGGCTTGGCAGCCCGCCTGATCTAATAGAAGGGCGTTACCTAATAGGCTGCGGGTTTGTGACTGTGTCATCTGCATGTGAACAGCGCTCTATGCAAGCCACTTGTGTGCAGTTTTATCATCTAGCAGTCACCTCCCCTCCATTCCATGAAGGTGTGTGTGTGATCTGCTTCTCCTGCACCTGTGATGCCTTCACTTAGTGGGGGTTTAGCTGTATCCTGCTAGAGCATCAGTTTTTGGCCAGGGCGATGTACACACTGCAGCCCAACTTGCTGTGAGTAATACTTGATTTTTGGAGGACATTATCCTCTTATTGTTGCTTTTTTTTTTTTTTTTTTGTACATTCTTGTTGCTAGCAAAATGAGTGGCAAAATGACAGATGCTGCTGGAAAGGGGAACAGGCGTGTTGGAAAAGGAAAAAAAGTTTGTGTCCGTGGGGAAGGAGGCAAAGCTCCATTAACATCTGCTGAAGATGGGCCATCTTCCAGCAAAAGTAAGATGTCTACTAGTGATGAGCGAGTATGCTTGTTACTACTCGGTACTCGCACGAGTATCACTGTACTCGGGCTACTTGGCGGGGACCGAGTAATCTCG
Organism: Anomaloglossus baeobatrachus; assembly: GCF_048569485.1. Lineage (NCBI taxonomy): Eukaryota > Metazoa > Chordata > Amphibia > Anura > Aromobatidae > Anomaloglossus > Anomaloglossus baeobatrachus. Next base: position 303,566,322 of record NC_134354.1, read on the forward strand.
CGATACTCGTGCTGTACTCGTGGTCTTCATCCCTGCATGTTGGCGCTCTTTTGAGAGCCAGCCCTCATGCAGGGATTGGCTGGCAGACCACTGCAATGCCACAGCCCTGTTAGTTGTGGAATTGCAGTGATTGGCCAGCCTACACAGCGTGACCGAGCCTTTATACCGGCGGGCGCGCTGTGCTCTGCAAACAGCCATCCAGTCAGTGCAGGGAGAGTGTTGCTGCTTCAGGGAAAGGTTTGCGGCCCTTTATAGTTATTTCCGTAGCAGGGCTGCAAACAGTGTGACCAGAAGTCCTTCTCAGGACTATTATAGTTGTATACAGGCAGGCAGGGTATAGCCAGGTCGGAGTACAGGCTAGTGACCAGAAGAGTCCTTGTCAGGACTATTGTAGCAGTATACAGGTAGGCAGGCAGGCAGGCAGACAGGTTATATAGCCATTCCTAGTGGTGACCGTATACCAGCCTTCATCATATCTGGGGCTGGTGTACACAGTCTAAAACAGTCCTGATAGTGTCAGACTTCTCAGCAATTGTCGCTCCTAAAAACCTGTTAGGTTCTTAGTGCGTCCGTGCTTGCATTTACAAAACCGCACGTGTGTGCCTGTCGGTGGCAGCGTACAGGTGCACGTTTTGCACAAACTATTATATAACGCACAAGTCTAGTGTATAATACACGTCAGTCAGCAGTGTCTGATAGTGTCAGACTTCTCAGTAATTGTCGCTCCTAAAAACCTGTTAGGTTCTTAGTGCGTCCGTGCTTGCATTTAAAAACCGCATGTGTGTGCCTGTCAGTGGCAGCGTATAGGTGCACGTTTTGCACAAACTATTATATAACGCACAAGTCTAGTGTATAATACACGTCAGTCAGCAGTGTCTGATAGTGTCAGACTTCTCAGTAATTGTCGCTCCTAAAAACCTGTTAGGTTCTTATTGCATCCGTGCTTGCATTTAAAAACCGCATGTGTGTGCCTGTCGGTGGCAGCGTACAGGTGCACGTTTTGCACAAACTATTGTATAACGCACAAGTCTAGTGAATAATACACGTCAGTCAGCAGTGTCTGATAGTGTCAGACTTCTCAGTAATTGTCGCTCCTAAAAACCTGTTAGGTTCTTAGTGCGTCCATGCTTGCATTTAAAAACCGCACGTGTGTGCCTGTCGGTGGCAGCGTACAGGTGCACGTTTTGCACAAACTATTAAGTAACGCACAAGTCTAGTGAATAATACACGTCAGTCAGCAGTGTCTGATAGTGTCAGACTTCTCAGTAATTGTCGCTCCTAAAAACCTGTTAGGTTCTTAGTGCGTCCATGCTTGCATTTAAAAACCGCACGTGTGTGCCTGTCGGTGGCAGCGTACAGGTGCACGTTTTGCACAAACTATTAAGTAACGCACAAGTCTAGTGAATAATACACGTCAGTCAGCAGTGTCTGATAGTGTCAGACTTCTCAGTAATTGTCGCTCCTAAAAACCTGTTAGGTTCTTAGTGCGTCCATGCTTGCATTTAAAAAACGCACGTGTGTGCCTGTCGGTGGCAGCGTACAGGTGCACGTTTTGCACAAACTATTAAGTAACGCACAAGTCTAGTGAATAATACACGTCAGTCAGCAGTGTCTGATAGTGTCAGACTTCTCAGTAATTGTCGCTCCTAAAAACCTGTTAGGTTCTTAGTGCGTCCATGGTTGCATTTAAAAAACGCACGTGTGTGCCTGTCGGTGGCAGCGTACAGGTGCACTTGTGTGCGTTTTGCACAAACTTGGATATAACGCACAAGTCTAGTGAATACACGTCAGCTCAGCATTGCAAAATGTGCAAGGGCGTTGGCAACGAACAAGGAAGTGGACGTGATGGTGGTGCAGGCAGAGGCCGAGGTCGTGGGCAAGCTCTAATTTCGCCACAACAAAGGGCCACATCTAGTCGCTCGCACGTCCTGTCCCACATTCTTGGGGACCGCAGCAGTACACCGCTCTTGAACCAAGACCAGTGTCAACAGGTTGTTAGTTGGATAGCGGATAATGCTTCCAGTCAGATTGGCACCCCCACAAACACTCTGTCTTCCACACGGTCAAGTGTCAGTAGCCGTGATACTGCACCGCACATTTCAGAACCTGATCCTCCTTCCTACCAGAAGGCTGAGTACACGTCCTCGGACATTACTGATCCCACACTTGGACACTCGGAAGAGCTGTTCACGTTTCCATTCGCACATTCTGGCCTCTCGCCAGCTCATGTTGAAGTGGGTCATGAGGAGATCGTATGTACAGATGCCCAAATATTTGAGCAGCCACGTTCTCACGAAGTTGGCAACGTGTCTCAACAAGGGGTGGACGATGATGAGACACAATTGTCAGGAAGTCAGGAGGAGGAGCAGGGTGCGGAAGAGGAAGACGATGTGGTGGATGATCCAGTAACTGACCCAACCTGGCAGGAGGATATGCAGAGCGAGGACAGCAGTGCACAGGGGGAGGGAGGCGCAGCATCCCAACAGGCAGTAAGAAGCAGGGTGGTGGCTCCAGGCAGAAGTCAGGCAACCGTTCCCCGGAACAACAACACGACACAAGGTGCCTGTACAAATGTTAGGTCTTCCCGAGTCTGGCAGTTTTTTAAGTTGGCTCCAGATGATTCTAAAAAGGCCATTTGCAACATCTGCCGTGCCAGCATCAGCAGGGGTACCAAAACTAGCAGCCTGACCACCACCAGCATGATCAGGCACATGTCAGCCAAGCACCCGACTTTGTGGGAAGTACAACAGAGTCGAGGAGCAGTGCTTGCTGATGTCACTGCTACGTCTTCGCTTGTTGTGCATGCGAGCCAATCCCCTGTCCATGCTGCCTGCGAACAAGCCTCCTCCGGTCCTGCACCTGCAGTTGCCTACGCAACACCATCATCAAGCACGTCCTTGTCCCAGCGCAGCGTTCAGTTATCCAATCAGCAAACCTTTGAACGCAGGCGCAAATACACTGCAAACGCCCCACATGCCACAGTTCTAAATGCTAACATTTCGCGACTGCTTGCGCTGGAAATGTTGCCTTTTAGGCTGGTGGAGACAGAAGCATTCCGCGACCTGATGGCGGCAGCTGTCCCACGTTACTCGGTCCCCAGCCGCCACTATTTCTCCCGGTGTGCCGTCCCCGCATTGCATAACCACGTGTCACAAAAAATCACACATGCCCTGAACAACGCTGTTTCACCCAAAGTCCACCTAACCACAGACACGTGGACAAGTGCTTGTGGGCAAAGCCGCTACATCTCGTTGACGGCACACTGGGTTAATATTGTGGAAGCTGGGACCCAGTCTGAGCGAGGGACGGAACACGTCCTTCCCACACCAAGGTTTGCAGGCCCTACCTCAGTCAGGGTTTCACCCACACTCTACAGCTCCGGAATGTCATGCTCTTCAGCCTCCTCCTCCTCCTGCACATCCTAATCCACTTTAACCTCCACACCAGTCCCAAGCTGGAAGCACTGCAGCACTGCCTCGGCGAAGCGGCAACAGGCTGTGCTGAAGCTAATCTGCATAGGTGACAAACCCCACAATGCAAAAGAGGTGTGGACAGCTCTGAAACAGCAGGCAGATCACTGGCTCACACCTCTGAACCTAAAGCCAGGAAAGGTCGTGTGTGACAATGGCTGGAACCTGGTGGCGGCTTTGAGGCGAGGCCAGCTGACACATGTTCCATGCGTGGCCCATGTGCTCAACCTCGTGGTTCAGCGGTTTCTAAAGTCATACCCAGAGCTGTCTGATCTGCTGGTAAAAGTTCGCTGCCTGTCTGCACATTTTCGAAAGTCACCTACTGCTTCAGCCGGCCTTGCCGGCTTTCAGCGCCGTTTGCATCTTCCGACTCACAGACTGGTGTGTGATGTTCCCACGCGTTGGAATTCAAATCTGCACATGTTGGTCAGGATATGTGAGCAGAAGAGGGCAGTTGTTGAGTACCTACAACACCTAAGCCGTCGGGAAATGGGTCAAACTCCACACATAACACCTGAGGAGTGGAGATGGATGTCCGACCTATGTACCATCCTCCAAAACTTTGAGGACTCCACTAAGATGGTGAGTGGTGATGACACCATTATTAGCGTCACCATACCGCTTCTCTGCCTTCTAAAAAGGTCTCTGCTCAAAAACAAACATGATGCATTGCAGGCGGAGCGCGATGAGTTGGAGCAAGAAACAGTAGTGGGTGTGGGTGATAACACACAGCCCAGCCTCGTCTCATCACAACGTGCAGTGGAGGACTATGACGAGGAGGAGGATGAAGACATGGAGCAACTCTCCGGCCAAATTGAGGATATGACATGCGCACCAGTCACATCCTCGGTTCAGCGTGGCTGGCCAGAGGACAGGGTAGATGAGGAGGAGGAGGAGGAGGAGGAGGACAGCATGTTCAGTCATCGTGTTGGTCAGGATACTGAAGCACTGGCTGTTAAGAGTCTGGCGCACATGGCTGACTTTATGGTAAGCTGCTTGTCTCGTGACCCTCGCGTTAAGAACATCTTGGCCGACAATCATTACTGGTTGGTAACACTGTTAGACCCACGCAACAAGGAGAACTTTATGTCTCTTATTCCCGAGGCGGAGAGGTCAGCCAAAATGCAGCAGTTCCGGAAGGCCATAGTCACGGAAGTAGGCAAAGCATTCCCCTCACAAAACGCTAGCGGCATAGGTCAGGAATCAGTGGACAACCAAGGCGTACAGCCGAGAGGGGCACAAGTCCAATCAGCCAGAGGTAGGGGAACAGTCTTGAAAATGTGGGACAGTTTTCTCAGCCCCTCACGTACCACAGTCCCTGAGGTGCGGGATAGTGCCACAAGAAATCCTAAGTTTGCCCAGATGCTCAAGGAGTACCTTGCAGATCGAACAACTGTACTCCGACATTCCTCTGTGCCTTACAATTATTGGGTATCCAAGGTGGACATGTGGCATGAATTGGCTCTCTACGCCTTGGAAGTCCTGGCCTGCCCTGCCGCTAGCGTTTTGTCAGAGCGTGTTTTTAGTGCCGCAGGTGGAATCATTACAGATAAACGCACCCGCCTGTCAACTGAAAATGCTGACAGGCTGACTCTGATCAAGATGAACAAGGGTTGGATTGGGCCAGACTTCACCACACCACCAGCAAATGACAGCGAAATTTAAAGTTTGTAACGGGAATTTGCCATGTACCTCCACTCACCCATTGGTACACACTTCTGGACTTTGGATAATCGCTGGACTGCTCTTCCTTCTCCTCATGCGCCACCATGATGACCGTTACAATAGTTAGGCCTTTGTTTCAGGTATACCCCCAGTGGTAAATTTTTTCGCCCATTCTTTCAGAATGGACATTACAACGACAGGAGACCCGCTCCTTTGCAATGGGAACAATGTTTTGAGGCCCTCATGCACGTCTCTATCCAGGGACAATGTGGAGCCTCCCAATTTTTGGCTGCCCTGCCTAAGGGCTATACTACAATAGACCCACTTCCTGACAATGGACACTTCAGGTTTACAGGCCCTCATGCACGTCTCTATCCAGGGACAATGTGGAGCCTCCCAATTTTTTGCTGCCCTGCCTAAAGGCTATACTACAATAGACCCACTTCCTGACAATGGACACTTCAGGTTTACAGGCCCTCATGCACGTCTCTATCCAGGGACAATGTGGAGCCTCCCAATTTTTGGCTGCCCTGCCTAAGGGCTATACTACAATAGACCCACTTCCTGACAATGGACACTTCAGGTTTACAGGCCCTCATGCACGTCTCTATCCAGGGACAACATGGAGCCTCCCAATTTTTGGCTGCCCTGCCAAAGGGCTATACTACAATAGACCCACTTCCTTACAATGGGCACTTCAGGGTTACAGGCCCTCATGCACATCTCTATCCAGGGACAATGTGGAGCCTCCCAATTTTTGGCTGCCCTGCCAAAGGGCTATACTACAATAGACCCACTTCTTCAAAATGGGCACATTAGACTCAAGAGGCCTTCATGTATGTCTCTTCTCAGGGACATTGAAGTGCCACACAATGTTTTCACGTAAAATCTTTCATATAATCTCCAAAAGTAACATACACCAGCTCTATCTCACTATTGGGTATGTGCCCTTAACATTTCCGCCATGAAAATTCATTTTGGTGTAATTTTGGAAGGTTTTCTGGTGAGTCCGTAAAAATGGCGTAAAACGCGGACAAAATTGTTCACAGCTGTGACTTTTGAGTGATAAATGCTTCAAGGGGTCTTCCCCATGCTGTTGCCATGTCATTTGAGCACTCTTCTGAGACTTTTGTGACATTTTTAGGGTTTCTACATGCTGCCGGGGGTCATTTCATAAAAATACTCGGGTCTCCCATAGGATAACATTGGGCTCGGTGCTCGGGCCGAGTACACGAGTATCTTGGGATGCTCGGCCCGAGCCTCGAGCACCCGAGCTTTTTAGTACTCGCTCATCACTAATGTCTACTACTTTCCGTAGACAATCGGATGTGCTCCCTTTTGTACGAACATGAACAACTGGAACAAAGGTAGATGTTGCCCAAAAAAAGAAAATGCTTGAATGGATCTCAAGTGGTCCAACAAGTTCCCTCTCCTCCACCTCAACTACCGCATCAAAAAAACACCAGTCCTCTGAGTTGTCATCCCAATCACACTTGCTTTCTCCCAGCTCTCAAGTTTCCATCCGCCCTGCACAGTATGGTGGAACAGAGATGGCTGAGTCTGCAGAGCTGTTCAGTCACACTATAGCTTGGGAATCAGAGGTCTGCTCCCAAGCTACAGTGAGTACAGACCAGGAAATGGTCTGCAGTGATGCCCTTAAACTTTGTGACTCAGATTCAGGCCATGATGACCAAGTTTCTGAGCATAATGTTGACCCTTATTCACAAACTGAAACACCTGTTGTAATAGACAATGAGGAACATACTAATGATGATGAGATGCAGATACCAGATTGGGATGACAACTTAAATGTTCGTTCAGGGCAGGAAGAGGCTTGGTCTGAGGGGGAGGGGAGTGCAAACACAACGCTTAATAAGGAACTTCTAGATCCCACCTACTGTCAACCCACAGTCAGGCACTCGAGGATGTCAACAGAGGCTGTGGAGGAGGATGTTACTGACGACAAAGTTACCTTGCGCCTTCCTGGACAGAGGAGGAGTACTGGTAGACCGTCTACAACTGCATCCTCAGCCACCACTCTGCCTCAGAGCACTAGTCGGGGTGGCTCAGCAGGTCGCATGCCCTCTAAGCCTTGCCTAGCCTGGTCCTTTTTTGACATAGAAAAAGATCACCCAAATCATGTGATATGTAAAATTTGTCTTGAATCTGTTGGTAGAGGGCAAAACCTCAGCAGTTAGACAACTTCTTCTTTTAATCGTCCCATGAATAAATATCATATGTCCCAGTTGGAAGCTCACCATGCTGCAATGCGGCCTAGCGGAGCAGACCATCCACCGCCTGCCCCTTCAAGTGCATCCGCGCGCTCTTCATCTTCTAGGACTGTGGGGACAGCTGTCACACCTGGTTTAACACGCACAACTTCCACCACTGTAACCGCAATAGGCAGTTTGCTTGGTAAGTCGTCAGTTGGTTTGGAAGGGGAAACAAGTGCGTGTGTACAGCTCTCTCAGACATTGATAGCACCAACGTTGGATGAAGGCAACATCATGTCTACGCCTGCACTTTCCTCACAAACCTGCATTTTTCCAGGGACACCCTACTCAACACCGTCTCCACACAGCAGCCAGATCTCTGTCCCTCAGATGTGGACAAACAAAAGGCCATTTCCTGTGACCCATGACAAAGCTAAGAGGTTGACTTTATCCCTCTGTAAGCTCTTGGCTACCGAAATGCTGCCTTTCCGCCTGGTGGACACACAGGATTTAAGAGACCTTATGTCTGTCGCTGTGCCCCAGTACCAGATGCCCAGTCGCCACTACTTCTCTAAGAAAGATGTGTCTGCGCTACACCAGCTTATCGCACACAACATCACCGCTTCCTTGAGAAACTTTGTGTGAGAATGGATGCATTTCACCACCGATACTTGGACCAATAAGCATGGACAGGGACATTACATTTCGCTGACTCGGCACTGGGTAGCTATGGTGATAGATGTTGAAGGGTCTGCTGCACAAGTCTTGCCGTCCCCACGACTTGTGTGTCAATCCTCTGTCTGTCCAAGTTCCTCCACTGCTTCTGCCTCCTCAACCTCGTCTAGGTCTTCCACCTCCGCCCCAAGCCTGCCTGGTCAGGCCACCAGCGTTGTAACTGCGCAGAAGGAATCACGCACCCCTCATTACTATGCTGGCAGCAGAGCGCAACGGCATCAGGCGTTCTTTGTCTTGAAATGTCTTGGAAATAAGAGTCACACAGCGGCTGAGTTGTGGGCAGCTGTGGAGACTGAGTTTGGTAAATGGTTGTCTCCACTCAACCTGCAGCCTGGTAAGGCCGTGTGCGACAATGCTGCAAACCTGGGTGCGGCCCTTCGCCTGGGCAAGGTGACATAAGTGCCTTGTATGGCTCACGTGTTGAACCTTGTTGTCCAGCAATTTTTAACACACTATCCCGGCCTAGATGGCCTTCTGAACAGGGCACGAAAACTGTCTGCTCACTTCCGCCATTCAACCGCCACAGCTGAGCGACTTGCATCGCTCCAGAAGTCTTTCGGCCTGCCGGTTCATCGCCTGAAATGTGATGTGCCGACACGCTGGAATTCGACTCTCCACATGTTACAGCGACTGTGGCAGCACCGCCGAGCCCTGGTGCAATACGTCATGACGTATAGCCTGGGCCAACGAGATGCAGAGGTGGGGCAGATCACCCTGATGGAGTGGTCTCAGATCAAGGACCTATGCACCCTTCTGCACAGTTTCGACATGGTGACGAATATGTTTAGCGCTGACAATGCCATTATCAGCATGACAATTCCAGTCATTTACATGCTGGAGCACACGCTAAACACTATTCGGACTCAGGGGGTGGGACAACAGGAAGGGGAGGAACTACAGGAGGATTCATATGCGCAAGAGACAACAACATCACCAAGGTCCAGACGTTCATCATCACCAAGGCGGCAGGCATGGGACCATGGGGGACAGGGATCAACAAGGGCGCATGGTAGCAGGCGTAATGCTGAGGAAGGTGCAGGAGAACATGAAGAAATGGAGGATGAACTGTCCATGGACGTGGAAGACTCAGCGGATGAGGGAGACCCTGGTCAAATTTCAGTTGAAAGAGGTTGGGGGGAGTAGTCAGAGGAAGAAATAACGGTTAGCACATCTATGCCACAAACACAGCGTGGACTTGGTCCGCATGGCTGCGCCAGACACATGAGCGCCTTCTTGCTGCACTACCTCCAACATGACCCTCGTATTGTCAAAATTAGAAGTGATGATGAGTACTGGCTTGCCACACTAGTAGATCCCCGGTACAAGTCCAAATTTTGTGACATAAATCCGGCCATAGAAAGGGACGCACGTGTATCAGCAAAAGCTGTTACTCGATCTTAACTCGGCTTTTCCACAAAACACCCGTGGTGCACGGAGTGAATCTCCCAGTTGTAACTCGACAAACATGGGACGGTCTCGTCATCTTCAACAGTCTAACCGTACCAGCAGCACCGTATCTGGTAACAGCAATTTTATTGAATCTTTTCATACTTTTTTTAGACCATCCTTTGCAAGGCCACCAGAGACAACAAGTCTGACACATAGTCAACGGCTGGAGAGGATGATACAGGAGTATCTCCAAATGAACATCAATGCCATGACTTTGCAACTGGAGCCTTGCTCATTTTGGGCTTCAAATTTTGAAAAATGGCCAGAGCTCTCCACTTACGCCTTGGAGATCTTGTCATGTCCAGCTGCCAGCGTTGTCTCAGAACATGTCTTCAGTGCTGCTGGGTGTGTGCTGACAGATAAACGCACGCGTTTGTCCAGTGACAATGTGGACAGACTAACGTTCATCAAAATGAACAAGTCATGGATCCACAAGGAATTTACTACCCCTCATCCTGGGGAGAGTAAATGCTTGTGTATTTTGAATGTGCTTGATGCAAATCTACCTGTGAAGTGTACAACTGGGGCACAAGTGCTGCCACTGAAGGGGTGGGTGTGTGTGTCGCCCAATTTTTGGAAAAAAAGGGAGACTCCGCTTGGAGTCACCTTGCGGTGTTTTAGATGATTTTAGAAGGGCATGCCATGCCTATATCTGTGTCTCTTCCTCTTTTTCCTCGTAACGCTGTTTTGTTTTCGCATGAGAATTTGTTCTTGTCACTTTCCCATGTGTTTGTGTTGTTTTGTGAGTTGTTTCTCATCTTTTGGACACCTTTGAGGGTGTTTTCTAGGTGTTTTTATGTGTTTGTGATTGCCTCCCATTGTTTCCTATGTGGTTCGAGTGGTTCGCCGAACCGGGTCGCCGAACCGAACTTGAACGAGACCTCCGTTCGGCGAACCGAACTCAAGCCGAACCACGACCGGTTCGCTCATCTCTAGTAATTACATACATTACTATCTGAAAATCTGAATATTTCATTTACACAGACACAAAAGGGCTATCTTCAAAGCAGAGGTTATCATATGACTTGCTGATTACATCTCTAATATTTGAATAATTATGCAAGCTTATATTCTTAACATAGAAACTCCAGTGCACACATTGTACCCATATCCCACTGACCCAGCACACAAAAGATTTCTATTTTCCACCAAGTAATCTATAGATCGGGTTTACACAAGCGTATAAAAAATTGTCAAGGTTTCATTCAGAAAACTCAGACGATCTCTTTTCTCACTTATCATCCATGTGCAGTCCATATATAATCTGTATTCTAAGAGCAGCAGCTATTAAAGGATGGTCTGGCACTTAAAATGTATTTCCTAACTTTTTATTCCTACCTCACTATAGATGAGCGAACTTGTTCAAATAAGGTTCACCAATTTCAAATTCGGCACAAGCCTTGCCTATTTGGATTTGTGTTCTGAAGCCCAAGCAATGTACAGCTTTGTTTGTTAAATGTTTGCAGTTGTACTAATGCTTTTCTTCTATGTTATTATGACTTTGGCTAGGATAATGGGACTGCATGATGAGTAGGGGGGTGGTGTTTGATGAGAGAATTACTTACCAGTCTCCACTAGTGTTGAGCGAGTATGCTTGTCACTACTCGGTACTCGCACGAGTATCACTGTACTCGGGCTACTCGGCGGGGACCGAGTAATCTCGCGATACTTGTGCTGTACTCGTCGTCTTCATCCCTGCATGTTGGCGCTCTTTTTAGAGCCAGCCCTCATGCAGGGATTGGCTGGCAGACCACTGCAATGCCACAGCCCCGTTAGTTGTGGAATTGCAGTGATTGGCCGGCCTACACAGCGTGACCGAGCCTTTATACCGGCGGGCGCGCTGTGCTCTGCACACAGCCATCCAGACAGTCACTGCAGGGAGAGTGCTGCTGCTTCAGGGAAAGGTTTGCGGCCCTTTATAGTTATTTCCGTAGCAGGGCTGCAAACAGTGTGACCAGATGTCCTTCTCAGGACTATTGTAGTTGTATACAGGCAGGCAGGGTACAGCCAGGTCGGCGTACAGAAGCAGAGTCCTTCTCAGGACTATTGTAGTTGTATACAGGCAGGCAGAGTATAGCCAGGTCGGAGTACAGGAGCAGAGTCCTTCTCAGGACTATTGTTGCTGTATACAGGCAGGGCAGGCAGGGTATAGCCAGGTTGGAATACAGGCTAGTGACCAGAAGAGTCCTTCTCAGGACTATTGTAGCTGTATACAGGCAGGCAGGCAGGGTATATAGCCATTCCTAGTGGTGACCGTATACCAGCCTTCATCATATCTGGGGCTGGTGTACACAGTCTAAAACATTCCTGATAGTGTCAGACTTCTCAGTAATTGTCGCTCCTAAAAACTTGTTAGGTTCTTAGTGCGTCCATGCTTGCATTTAAAAACCGCACGTGTGTGCCTGTCGGTGGCAGCGTACAGGTACACGTTTTGCACAAACTAGTATATAACGCACAAGTCTAGTGAATAATACATGTCAGTCAGCAGTGTCTGATAGTGTCTAACTTCTCAGTAATTGTCGCTCCTAAAAACCTGTTAGGTTCTTATTGCGTCCGTGCTTGCATTTAAAAAACGCACGTGTGTGGCAGTCGGTGGCAGCGTACAGGTGCACTTATGTGCGTTTTTCACAAACTAGTATATAACGCACAAGTCTAGTGAATAATACACGTCAGCAGTGTCTGATAGTGTCAAACTTCTCAGTAATTGTCGCTCCTAAAAACCTGTTAGGTTCTTATTGCGTCCGTGCTTGCATTTAAAAAACGCACGTGTGTGGCAGTCGGTGGCAGCGTACAGGTGCACTTGTGTGCGTTTTTCACAAACTAGTATATAACGCACAAGTCTAGTGAATAATACACGTCAGTCAGCAGTGTCTGATAGTGTCAAACTTCTCAGTAATTGTCGCTCCTAAAAACCTGTTAGGTTCTTATTGCGTCCGTGCTTGCATTTAAAAACCGCACGTGTGTGCCTGTCGGTGGCAGAGTACAGGTGCACGTTTTGCACAAACTAGTATATAACGCACAAGTCTAGTGAATAATACACGTCAGTCAGCAGTGTCTGATAGTGTCAAACTTCTCAGTAATTGTCGCTCCTAAAAACCTGTTAGGTTCTTAGTGCGTCCGTGCTTGCATTTAAAAACCGCACGTGTGTGCCTGTCGGTGGCAGCATACAGGTGCACGTTTTGCACAAACTAGTATATAACGCACAAGTCTAGTGAATAATACACGTCAGTCAGCAGTGTCTGATAGTGTCAAACTTCTCAGTAATTGTCGCTCCTAAAAACCTGTTAGGTTTTTAGTGCGTCCGTGCTTGCATTTAAAAACCGCACGTGTGTGCCTGTCGGTGGCAGCGTACAGGTACACGTTTTGCACAAACTATTATATAACGCACAAGTCTAGTGTATAATACACGTCAGTCAGCAGTGTCTGATAGTGTCAAACTTCTCAGTAATTGTCGCTCCTAAAAACCTGTTAGGTTCTTATTGCGTCCGTGCTTGCATTTAAAAAACGCACGTGTGTGGAAATCGGTGGCAGCGTACAGGTGCACTTGTGTGCGTTTTTCACAAACTATTATATAACGCACAAGTCTAGTGAATAATACACGTCAGCAGTGTCTGATAGTGTCAAACTTCTCAGTAATTGTCGCTCCTAAAAACCTGTTAGGTTCTTATTGCGTCCGTGCTTGCATTTAAAAAACGCACGTGTGTGGCAGTCGGTGGCAGCGTACAGGTGCACTTGTGTGCGTTTTTCACAAACTAGTATATAACGCACAAGTCTAGTGAATAAAACACGTCAGTCAGCAGTGTCTGATAGTGTCAAACTTCTCAGTAATTGTCGCTCCTAAAAACCTGTTAGGTTCTTATTGCGTCCGTGCGTGCATTTAAAAAACGCACGTGTGTGGCAGTCGGTGGCAGCGTCAGGCTCCACATTGTCCCTGGATAGAGACGTGCATGATGGCCTGTAAACCTGAAGTGCCCATTGTAAGGAAGTGGGTCTATTGTAGTATAGCCCTTTGGCAGGGCAGCCAAAAATTTGGAGGCTCCACATTGTCCCTGGATAGAGATGTGCATGAGGGCCTCAAAACATTGTTCCCATTGCAAAGGAGCGGGTCTCCTGTCGTTGTAATGCCCATTCTGAAAGAATGGGTGAAAAAATTTACCACTGGGGGTATACCTGAAACAACGGCCTAACTATTGTAACGGTCATCATGGTGGCGCATGAGGAGAAGGAGGAGCAGTCCAGCGATTATCCAAAGTCCAGAAGTGTGTACCAATGGGTGAGTGGAGGTACATGGCAAATTCCCGTTACAAACTTTAAATTCCACTGTCATTTGCTGGTGGTGTAGTGAAGTCTGGCCCAATCCAACCCTTGCTCATCTTGATCAGAGTCAGCCTGTCAGCATTTTCAGTTGACAGGCGGGTGCGTTTCTCTGTAATGATTCCACCTGCGGCACTAAAAACACGCTCTGACAAAATGCTAGTGGCAGGGCAGGCCAGGACTTCCAAGGCGTAGAGAGCCAATTCATGCCACGTGTCCAGCTTGGATACCCAATAATTGTAAGGCACAGAGGAATGTCGGAGTACAGTTGTTCGATCTGTAAGGTACTCCTTGAGCATCTGGGCAGACTTAGGATTTCTTGTGGCACTACCCCGCACCTCAGGGGCTGTGGTACGTGAGTGGCTGAGAAAACTGTCCCACATCTTAAAGACTGTTCCCCTACCTCTGGCGGATTGGACTTGTGCCCCTCTCGGCTGTACGCCTTTGTTGTCCACTGATTCCTGACCTATGCCGCTAGCGTTTTGTGAGGGGAATGCTTTGCCTACTTCCGTGACTATGGCCTTCCGGAACTGCTGCATTTTGCCTGACCTCTTCGCCTCGGGAATAAGACATAAAGTTCTCCTTTTAGCGTGGGTCTAACAGTGTTACCAACCAGTAATGATTGTCGGCCAAGATGTTCTTAACACGAGGGTCACGAGACAGGCAGCTTACCATAAAGTCAGCCATGTGCGCCAGACTCTTAACAGCCAGTGCTTCAGTATCCTGACCAACACGATGACTGAACATGCTGTCCTCCTCCTCCTCCTCCTCATCATCATCTACCCTGTCCTCCGGCCAGCCACGCTGAACCGAGGATATGACTGGTGTGCATGCCATATCCTCAATTTGGCCGGAGAGTTGCTCCATGTCTTCATCCTCCTCCTCGTCATAGTCCTCCACTGCATGTTGTGATGAGACGAGGCTGGGCTGTGTGTTATTACCCACACCCACTACTGTTCCTTGCTCCAACTCATCGCGCTCCGCCTGCAATGCATCATGTTTGTTTTTGAGCAAAAACCATTTTAGAAGTCAGAGAAGCGGTATGGTGACGCTAATAATGTCGTCATCGCCGCTCACCCTCTTGGTGGAGTCCTCAAAGTTTTGGCGGATGGTACATAGGTCAGACATCCATCTCCACTCCTCAGGTGTTATGTGTGGAGTTTGACCCATTTCCCGACGGCTTACGTGATGCAGGTACTCAACAACTGCCCTCTTCTGCTCACATATCCTGACCAACATGTGCAGAGTTGAATTCCAACGCGTGGGGACATCACACACCAATCTGTGAGCCGGAAGATGCAAATGGCGCTGAAAGCCGGCAAGGCCGACTGAAGCAGTAGGTGACTTTCGAAAATGTGCAGACAGGTTGCGAACATTTACCAGCAGATCAGACAGCTCTGGGTATGACTTTAGAAACCGCTGAACCACGAGGTTGAGCTCATGGGCCACGCATGGAACATGTGTCAGGTGGCCTCGCCTCAAAGTCGCCACCAGGTTCCGGCCATTGTCACACACGACCTTTCCTGGCTTTAGGTTCAGAGGTGTGAGCCAGTGATCTGCCTGCTGTTTCAGAGCTCTCCACACCTCTTCTGCATTGTGGGGTTTGTCACCTATGCAGATTAGCTTCAGCACAGCCTGTTGCCGCTTCGCCGAGGCAGTGCTGCAGTGCTTCTGTGTCGCCCTGGACAAGCCAGGGGCCACAGAGCACAACACTTACACACCCCACACTCCCTGCAGGCACATCATAGTCAAAACACAAAATCCTTGTTGCCTTCCCCAGGGGCTGTTGTCCACACCAGGGGGTGGAGCCAGGCGGTTTGTCTCCACCCACCAAGGAGTTCACAGTCCTGGAGGAGGGAAAACACAGGCAGTGAGAGTTAAGCTAAGGAAGTGGAAGGAGGAAAGTAGTAGAGAGGAGAAAAGTGACAGCAAAGAGCCTGAAGTTGGTCCGGGTGTGTGGCCCGGACAGGACAGCAAGGTTGGCAGGCGGTGGTGACCGTCTGCAGTGGAGGCCGATTAGAGTCTGCCGTAAGGACCGTGGACGGGTGGTGACCCGGCGGTACCGGACCGGTATACAAAGAGAAGCCAGCACCATTGGCAGGGGCCTTTCGGATCCCGGCAAGGCTTGGAGTCGCCGTGAATTTGCCAAATCCGTTAGTGAAGGGGACCTCCGGGTTTCCAAACAGCCAAGTCCCAATAGAAGGCAACCGTCCAACCGTGAAGGGGAGACACCGCCACCGCCAAGGGCAACCGTCTCCCAGGGCCAGCGCCTGCGGGCAAAAGGGGCTCCTCCGGCCCATATCCAGGTTGGGGAGCGGGTTACCGGTGGGAACCCATCGCTACCAACACTGAACTGAGGTGCAGGGAGAGACAGTCATCACTAACCTGCAGGGAGGAACAACCACAGCCGTCCGAGGGACTCGTCCATCCAGCCGCTTGTTTTACCGTGAACTGTGTCATCATCATTGGGCTGAGTGAGTACCTCCGTGCCGTGCGGCACAGAGCTGCCCCTGCGACCCTGCACCTCATTAGGCCCCGCAACCCGCCTGTCATCCATCTCTACCCCATCACCGGGCCCCGGGACAACCAACCCCCCTACCCACGGAAGGGAGAAATAACAACAAAGCTGCTCCCTGTCACCGCTCCCAGGATCCCCGTCCAGAGCAGTGGTGGTGTCCACACAATCACCACAACCGTGGGTGGCGTCACGGACAATATCCCCAAAACCCAAACCACCCCTTTTCACTCATGGGCGAGGAGCGCCGCTCGAGTCCCCGGGATCCGGCCATCGCTCGAGCCACCGAGCAGCAGCAGCCGTAGAGCAGCGGCAGCCGGACCCGAGCAGTGGGAGAGCGCAGCGTCCCCTCCTCCACCCGCGACACTTCCAGCTTGGGACTGGTGTGGAGAGTAAAGTGGATGAGGATGCGCAGGAGGAGGAGGAGGCTGAGGAGCATGACATTCTGGAGCTGTAGAGTGTGGGTGAAACCCTGACTGAGGTAGGGCCTGCAAACCTTGGTGTGGGAAGGACGTGTTCCGTCCCTCGCTCAGACTGGGTCCCAATTTCCACAATATTAACCCAGTGTGCCGTCAACGAGATGTAGCGGCCTTGCCCACAAGTACTTGTCCACGTGTCTGTGGTTAGTTGGACTTTGGCTGAAACAGCGTTGTTCAGGGCACGTGTGATGTTTTGTGACACGTGGTTATGCAATGCGGGGACGGCACACCGGGAGAAATAGTGGCGGCTGGGGACCGAGTAACGTGGGACAGCTGCCACCATCAGGTCGCGGAATGCTTCTGTCTCCACCAGCCTAAAAGGCAACATTTCCAGCGCAAGCAATCGCAAAATGTTAGCATTTAGAAGTGTGGCATGTGGGGCGTTGGCAGTGTATTTGCGCCTGCGTTCAAAGGTTTGCTGAATGGATAACTGAACGCTGCGCTGGGACAAGGACGTGCTTGATGATGGTGTTATTTCTGCGTGGGCAACTGCAGGTGCAGGGCCGGAGGAGGCTTGTTCGCGGGCAGCATGGACAGGGGATTGGCTCGCATGCACAACAAGAGAAGACGTAGTAGTGACATCAGCAAGCACTGCTCCTCGACTCTGTTGTACATCCCACAAAGTCAAGTGCTTGGCTGACATGTGCCTGATCATGCTGGTGGTGGTCAGGCTGCTAGTTTTGGTACCCCTGCTGATGCTGGCATGGCAGGTGTTGCAAATGGCCTTTTTAGAATCATCTGGAGCCAACTTAAAAAACTGCCAGACTCGGGAAGACCTAACATTTGTACAGGCACCTTGTGTCGTGTTGTTGTTCCGGGGAACGGTTGCCTGACGTCTGCCTGGGGCCACCACCCTGCTTCTTACTGCCTGTTGGGATGCTACGCCTCCCTCCCCCTGTGCACTGCTGTCCTTGCTCTGCATATCCTCCTGCCAGGTTGGGTCAGTTACTGGATCATCCACCACGTCGTCTTCCTCTTCCGCACCCTGCTCCTCCTCCTGACTTCCTGACAATTGTGTCTCATCATCGTCCACCCCTTGTTGAGACACGTTGCCAACTTCGTGAGAACGTGGCTGCTCAAATATTTGGGCATCTGTACATACAATCTCGTCATGGCCCACTTCAACAGGAGCTGGCGAGAGGCCAGAATGTGTGAATGGAAACGTGAACAGCTCTTCCGAGTGTCCAAGTGTGGGATCAGTAATGTCCGTGGACGTGTACTCGGCCTGGTGGTAGGAAGGAGGATCAGGTTCTGAAATGTGCAGTGCAGTATCACGGCTACTGACACTTGACCGTGTGGAAGACAGAGTGTTTGTGGTGGTGCCAATCTGACTGGAAGCATTATCCGCTATCCAACTAACAATCTGTTGGTTCAAGAGCGGTGTACTGCTGCGGTCCCCAAGAATTTTGGACAGGACGTGCGAGCGAGTAGATGTGGCCCTTTGTTGTGGCGAAATTAGAGCTTGCACACGACCTCGGTCTCTACCTGCACCACCATCACGTCCACTTCCTTGTTCGTTACCAACGCCCTTGCGCATTTTGCAATGCTGTGCTGATGTGTATTCACTAGACTTGTGCGTTATATCCAAGTTTGTACAAAATGCACACAAGTGCACCTGAACGCTGCCACCAACAGGCACACACGTGCGGTTTTTAAATGCAAGCACGGACGCACTAAGAACCTAACAGGTCTCTATCCAGGGACAATGTGGAGCCTCCCAATTTTTGGCTGCCCTGCCAAAGGGCTATACTACAATAGACCCACTTCCTTACAATGGGCACTTCAGGTTTACAGGCCCTCATGCACGTCTCTATCCAGGGACAATGTGGAGCCTCCCAATTTTTGGCTGCCCTGCCTAAGGGCTATACTACAATAGACCCACTTCCTTACAATGGGCACTTCAGGTTTACAGGCCCTCATGCACGTCTCTATCCAGGGTCAATGTGGATCCTCCCAATTTTTGGCTGTCCTGCCAAAAGGCTATACTACAATAGACCCACTTCCTTACAATGGGCACTTCTGGTTTACAGGCCATCATGCACGTCTCTATCCAGGGACAATGTGGAGCCTCCCAATTTTTGGCTGTCCTGCCAAAGGGCTATACTACAATAGACCCACTTCCTTACAATGGGCACTTCAGGGTTACAGGCCCTCATGCACGTCTCTATCCAGGGACAATGTGGAGCCTCCCAATTTTTGGCTGCCCTGCCAAAGGGCTATACTACAATAGACCCACTTCTTCAAAATGGGCACATTAGACTCAAGAGGCCTTCATGTATGTCTCTTCTCAGGGACATTGAAGTGCCACACAATGTTTTCACGTAAAATCTTTCATGTAATCTCCAAAAGTAACATACACCAGCTCTATCTCACTATTGGGTATGTGCCCTTAACATTTCCGCCATGAAAATTCATTTTGGTGTAATTTTGGAAGGTTTTCTGGTGAGTCCGTAAAAATGGCGTAAAACGCGGACAAAATTGTTCACAGCTGTGACTTTTGAGTGATAAATGCTTCAAGGGGTCTTCCCCATGCTGTTGCCATGTCATTTGAGCACTCTTCTGAGACTTTTGTGACATTTTTAGGGTTTGTACATGCTGCCGGGGGTCATTTCATAAAAATACTCGGGTCTCCCATAGGATAACATTGGGCTCGGTGCTCGGGCCGAGTACACGAGTATCTTGGGATGCTCGGCCCGAGCCTCGAGCACCCGAGCTTTTTAGTACTCGCTCATCACTAGTCTCCACGTGTGTGGCTGTCACACTGCTTCTCGGTCCACTCATTGTATCTCATACATATTCACTGCTTCCCCGCCCATCATCGGTGACAGCGCCTGTGATTGGTTGCAGTCAGAATGCCGGCGTGCCAGTTTATATGATTGGTTGCCCTCAAAGAGATTGTCTGGGTCCCCTAATGAAGTGTAAAAATAAAATAAATTTAAAAAATGGTGTAGAATCCCCCATACAGTCATATGAAAAAGTTTGAGTACCCCTATTAATGTTAACTTTTTTTTATAACAATTTGGTTTTTTTCAACAGCTATTTCAGTTTCATATATCTAATAACTGATGGACTCAGTAATATTTTAGGATTGAAAGGAGGTTTATTGTACTAACAGAAAATGTGCAATCCGCATTTAAACAAAATTTTACCAGTGCAAAAGAATGGGCACCCTTATCAATTTCTTGATTTGAACATTCCTAACTACTTTTTACTGACTTACTAAAGCACTAAATTGGTTTTGTAACCTCATTGAGCTTTGAACTTCATAGGCAGGTATATCCAATCATGAGAAAAGGTATTTAAGGTGGCCACTTGCAAGTTGTTCTCCTATTTGAATCTCCTATGAAGAGTGGCATCATGGGCTCCTCAAAACAACTCTCAAATGATCTGAAAACAAAGATTATTCAACATACTTGTTCAGGTGAAGGATACAAAAAGTTGTCTCAGAGATTTAAATTGTCAGTTTCCACTGTGAGAAACATAGAAAGGAAATGGAAGAACACAGGTACAGTTCTTGTTAAGCCCAGAAGTGGCAGGCCAAGAAAAATATCAGAAATGGAAGAGAAGAAGAATGGTGAGAACAGTCAAGGACAATCCACAGACCACCTCAAAGACCTGCAGCATCATCTTGCTGCAGATGGTGTCAATGTGCATCGGTCAACAATACAGCGCACTTTGCACAAGGAGAAGCTGTATGGGAGAGTGATGAGAAAGAAGCCGTTTCTGCAAGCACGCCAGAAATTGAGTCGCCTGAGGTATTCAAAAGCACATTTGGACAAGCCAGTAACATTTTGGAAGAAGGTCCTGTGGACTGATGAACCAAAGATTGAGTTGTTTGGTCATACAAAAAGGCGTTATGAATGGAGGCAAGAAAACACAGCATTCCAAGAAAAGCACTTGCTACCCACAGTAAAATTTGGTGGAGGTTCCATCATGCTTTGGGGCTGTGTGGCCAATGCTGGCCCCGGGAATCTTGTTAAAGTTGAGGGTCGCATGGATTCAACTCAGTATCAGCAGATTCTTGACAATAATGTGCAAGAATCAGTGACGAAGTTGAAGTTACGCAGGGGATGGATATTTCAGCAAGACAATGATCCAAAACACTGCTCCAAATCTACTCAGGCATTCATGCAGAGGAACAATTACAATGTTCTGGAATGGCCATCCCAGTCCCCAGACCTGAATATCATTGAACATCTGTGGGATGATTTGAAGCGTGCTGTCCATGCTCGGTGACCATCAAACTTAACTGAACTGGAATTGTTTTGTAAACAGGAATGGTCAAATATACCTTCATCCACAATCCAGGAACTCATTAAAAGCTACAGAAAGCGACTAGAGGCTGTTATTTTTGCCAAAGGAGGATCTACAAAATATTAATGTCACTTTTATGTTGAGGTGCCCATACTTTTGCACCGGTCAAATTTTGTTTAAATGCGGATTGCACATTTTCTGTTAGTACAATAAACCTCATATTTCAATTCAGAAATATTACTAAGTCCATCAGTTATTAGATATATGAAACTGAAATAGCTGTTGCAAAAACCCAAATTGTTATAAAGAAAAAAGGTTAACATTAATAGGGGTGCTCAAACTTTTTCATATGACTGTATATTGATACCCAGCGCAGATAAAGCCGAAGGCTACAGGGTGCAGCCCATAGCCATGCACATTATCTTGACTGTGTATAAAAATACGAGGGACTCCATTCAACTTTTTTTTCATTATTTAAATAAATAGTTTTAAAAAACTACATGTGGTACCCCACCACATTTTTTATACTCGGACAAGATAAAGCTGACAGCCAGGGGCTGGTATTCTCAGAGTGGGCAGGTCCATGGTTATTTGGCTTCCCCAGCCTAAAATTAGCAGCCCGCAGCCACCCAGAATTGTTGCATCCACTAAATCCAACTATACTGGCAATTTACCCAGCTGATCCTGATTGCCCTGCTAAGGGGGCAATCAGGTTAATATAATGGGTTAATAATAGCTGTCATTTATCATCAAATGACAGCTGCCATCAGGCAAGAGGTTAGTATTGAATGGCATCTATGTGACACCCCATTACTAACTCTGTAAGGAAAAAACAAATATACACAGACACTGAAAACATCCTTTATTTGAACCAAAATACAAAAACACCCTCTTTCTTCAATTTATTAACCCACTAAACACCCAGGTCCAACATAATCCAATTCAGGTCTCACGACGTTCTAGGCTCTACATTCTGAAGTTGCAGTGCGCGGGCACAATACAGGACATGACCACCCACTGCAGCTTCAGGCAGACACTGACTTAGCAGCAGCAGTAAGTGGTGACATCACTGACTTTATATACAATCACAGCTGGAGGTTGCCACAGTACCCCACTTGTGATCACAGGTAAACTCACCTCAGATGAACTGGTTGAACTCAGTGACCTCACCTCAGGTGAACTGAGTTCAATGAGACATGCATCTCCTGGCAGAAAAACACGTTTTTTTGCCAAGAGTTGCAGATTTAGTCCTGGAATTTATACAACAAATTCCTGCACTAATGCTGCATCTCCTGGTAAAAAAAGCATCAAACCACGATGTGATTTTGATGCGCTATCGATGCAATTTTTTTGCCAGGAGATGCAGATTTGATGCAGGAATTTGGTTTAGAAATTTCAGCACCAAATCTGCATCTCCTGGCAGAAAACTGTACAAAAATGGTTTTGACGCCGTTTCAGTGTAGTTTTCTGCCAGGAGATGCAAATTTGATGCAGAAATCTGGTGGAGACATTTCTGCACCAAATCTGCATTTTCTGGCAGAAAACCACACCTAAACTGTGTTATCTTGTCAGGAGATGCAGATTTGGTGCTGATATCTATACACCAAATTATCCACTAAATCTATATCTTCTGGCAAAAAAAACGCATCAAAATGAGATGCGTTTTTTTTGCCAGGGATGCAAATTGCATCTAGTAGGGTACCGTGGGAACGTTTAGCTGTGATTGCAGATAAACTGAGAGGGACGTCACTGTTCACAGCTAGGTCTCAGTGATTGTCTGCCTTATGCCGCAGCGTGCAGTCATGTTTTCCAATGTGCCCGTGCACTGCAAAATCAGAATGTAGCATAGGTGAGATTTTTTGGTGTTTGTGATTTATTTCTATTTACTTACAGAGTTAGTAATGGGGGGTCTCATAGACACCTCCCATTACTAATCTAGAGCTTGATGGCAGCTATCATATATTTTGACAAACAACAGCTGTCACTAACCCCTCATATTAACTCGATTGCCACCGCACCAGAGCAATTGGGATGAGCCGGGTAAAGCATCGGTATTGTCAAATCTAATGGATGTGTCAATTCTGGGTGGCTGCGGGCTGCTATTATTAGGAATTACTCACAGAAACAGGAGGGCAGCAGTTTTAACCTGCCCAGGCCAACGGATCTAATGTAATAATAATAATATTAATATTTATTCATTTATATTGCGTTATTAATTCCACAGCGCTTTACATACATTGGCAACACTGTCCCCATTGGGGCTCACAATCTAGAGTCCCTATCTGTATGTCTTTGAAGTGTGGGAGGAAACCAGAGTACCCGGAGGAAACCCATGCAAACACGGGGAGAATATACAAACTCCTTACAGATGATGTCCTTGGTGGGATTTGAACCCAGGACCCCAGCTGACTGCAGTGCTAACCACCGAGCCACCGTGCCGCCCCTATCATAATGTACTCACAGTATTCAGCAACGCTCCCCAATAAAGATGGAGACATCACAGGTGCAAAACACTAATGAATCAACCACACACAAACTACCAATGCATGGAGGTGGTAATTGCTTGGTGATAAAATTGCACACAAAATAGACTTATATGGGGCGCCGTTCACACAGGTAGGTGCACAGTGTCTGACTAGCAACCTATTAGTTATGCCCATACTATAAGACTAAGCGGGCTGCTCAGCACTATCTAAGTGCACTATATAGTAATGGAGACCCTAGTTTAGAAGGCCTACATTAAAGGACCTGGCTGCATCCTATATAAAAATATAAAGTGAAGAAAAATTTACTCATATATAAAATATGTATGAGGTATGAAGGTATTTCCTTCCACATGTGTTAATTTATAGTTTTGATGCCTTCAATGTGAATCTACAATTTTCAGAGTCATGAAAATAAAGAAAACACTTTGAATGAGAAGAGGAAAAAGTTGAAGCACTGTGTAAGTGCGAAACGGCCGTCGTCTGACGTGTCCGGCGTCCTCTCCCTCCCCACCAGCCCCCACCGCACATGTAACCTCTGCGCTTGAAATAAAGCTGCAACCTGCACAGCAACGATTTGGTGAGTGCCATTTTTTCCTCTTTCTATATTGGATATAATCTGAACTTCATGCATATGTGCACCCCGGATCAGCTGTGATTCAGCCTGCATGCTTGGATTCACAAAAAGTCTATGGTTGTTGCTGAGTAGTGCCCTGCCCTCCTCTCATCCACGTTGAAATGCTTTGAATGAGAAGGTGTGTCCAAACTTTTGGTATATATATATATATATATATATATATATATATATATATATATATATATATATACTAGAAGGTGGCCCGATTCTAACGCATCGGGTATTCTAGAATTTACGTATTGTGTAGTTAATGTATTATTTTTGTTATATATATATCTATATATATATGTGTATATATATATATATATATATATATATATATATATATATATATATATATATATATATATATATATATATATATATATATATATATATATATATACAGATAGATGTTGTTGTGTGTACTTGCCAAGTGTTTGTGTAGGGCGCTGTAAATGTTCTGGGTGTTGTCTGGGTAGGGGGTGGTGAGAGCGGTGTTTGTGTGTTGCGTTGTGTGTTGCATTGTTTGTGGAGCGCTGTGTGTCTGTAGCGTTGTGTGTGTGTGGTGCTGTGCGTGTTGCGCAGTTTGTGTGGGTGTGTGTGTGTGGGGTGCGTGTGTGTGTTTTGTGGGAGGTATGTTTTGTGCAATGTGTGTGTTGTGCGGTATGTGCATATATTTGTGTGTGCCGCGGTGTTTGTGTGTTGTGTGTGTGTAGCATTGTCTGTGTGTGTGTGGGTGTCTGTGTAGGGCGGTGTTTGTGGTTCCCAGTGTGTGTGTGGTGTGGTGTGCGGTGCGCGTGTGGTGGTGTGTGTGTGTTTTGGGGGGAGGTGTGCACCCCTCATCGTGCTCCATCCCCATGCTGCACACCCCTCATCGTGCTCCATCCCCCATGCTGCGCACCTCCCATCGTGTTCCATCCCCTATGCTGCGCACCCCCTATTGTACTCCATTCCCCATGCTGCGCACCCCCCATCGTGCTCCATCCCCCATGCTGCGCAACCCCCATCGTGCTCCATCCGACATGCTGCGCACCCCCCACCGTGCTCCATCCCCCATGCTGCGCACCCCCATTGTACTCCATCTCCCATGCTGCGCACCCCCCATCGTGCTCCATCCCCCATGCTGAACACCCCCCATCGTGCTCCATCCTGCATGCTGCACACCCCCCATTGTGCTCCATCCTCCATGCTGCGCACCCCCCATCGT